>NW_003551082.1:0-2685 GCF_000090795.2 Amphimedon queenslandica | reverse complement strand
GTTGCACGCTTAGAATAATGAGAGCTAATGATCCCAGTCTTTAAATTAATGCTGCTACATTACTTGGGTATGAGAATAAAGCATTATTTCCCCCTATAAAGGAATGGATTAAAAACCAGTCTGCCCCAAATGACGTCACGTTTAGCTACACCCACCGACAGGAAGTAAAATGGCAGGAAGCAAAAAGGGCATATTTGAAAGCTCATATCACAGTGAATAATTTTTTTTGAACAACGGGAGTTGTCACACTTCATTAAAAAGTTCAGGCAATCATATTAAGCCAATAAAATAAATGCCTCAAAAAATCATTTCAGTTACCCTTTAATTACCACTTTGCCTCATTTGCCTCATAAGCATCATTTCTGTAAAGAAGGCCTAGTGTCAAGGACTCAGCAGGCTAAAAGTTAAAAAGTTAGGAAAGAAGTACATGTATCTCAATGTAATAAACGACATGGCAGAAGAGGGAAGCCATAATTACAACCAGTTGGTAGTACATAAAACCAACATATATATATTATGTCTAAAACAGAAGAAACTTATCTCAAAGTTTAGCAAAGAGAGAGCTTGCTAGCTGGAAGCAGGAAGCTTAACACAAAATGGCGTCGCACTTTTAATGTGTTTGAAATAAGCAGTCCAGTTCACAACAATTTACTGGCACTTTCACCCAATTCGGGTAAGATAAAATGAGCAGACTCTCCTGTAGACACATGCAGAGAGAAGAGCTGGTTACATGAGACTATGAAACCAAAATTAAATGATGAATTACTTAAGAGCAAACCACAAAATATAGACCCAAAAAATAATACACCCTACGGTATAATGGTATCAGCCTAAAATTTTAATTTCCCAAATTTAAATTTGTGAAATTAAATAAGTTCATGTCCATTGGCAATGAACACTGGATAGGTTACAGTGTAAGACCCCTAGCCAAAGAGAATGAAGAATTGGAAAAAGAAGACTAAGATAATAGAGATAAAGTGCTATAGTTTATTAGTTTGTGAAGAGAGCTTGAATGGTTCCTGAAATGAGATTTTTAGTGCTCAAAACTTAACTGCACTTCATCACTACTTTCTTCAATCATTTTCTAATTTTTTATTTCTTTACAAATCTGTGACACAGGCTAGAAAATATACCATAGGGTGCCTTTTTTCGAGGGCTGTAAATTTCACGGATTTTGCAATTTTTTGAAGATTCACGAAAATTATACATGTACTTCCGCAAAAATCAAATTAATATGGTACAAGATGGCAGACGGCATAAATTCACAAAAATTAAATCCACAAAATAAAAATCCGCAAAATCTAGAGCCCTCGAAAAAAGGTCCCCTACGGTATACAGCTGTCAGTAAAAAGTCTGTGTGGTTTATTATAGTTGATGAAAAGGTTAATATTTTATATATGTAAATATGATTGTTTTATATCAATATTATATTGTGTTTACATTAAAATTTAGTTGGAGTATTTGACAGTCCACCTAAAGAGAGAGACACAGTGCAACCCGGTGAATTAGGTAAATAAATTAATAAATAGCATACATGTACATGTACTATATAAGCACCTTTTCTAAATACATGTACATGTGAACACCCATCACCAATGTTTTCATAGTGCATACCGTAGGTCGGGATATATTCGCGGCTGCAATTATTCGCGGTCATAAAAAATTTTCAATTAAAAACCATGGAAACCGAGGTGTTATTTTAATTGAAAACGGCGCGATAGTGAAGAAAAGCACCTTGCTGCAGTGTTCTTGAGCTGTTGTTCTTCTTGTGTCACTAAGCCTTGGGCTCTTTGGAGCTGCTTTACCGGTTCTTTTCAGAACTAGTGCCTCGCCGTATTTTGGGACTCTCCACCCATTCTAGTTAGTGTTTATTGACTTGGGCGTGGTTTATTATCACCAGCACGCCGACCAGCAACAATTTGCAGCAAAGAGGCTGAAAGAGCTCTGAGGTAGCGGTCCATACAAGAAGTTAACAGATAGAGAAGGACTTGCTATTGGTGAATGGCTCCACTATAGCTGCTAAAGAACAGATGAATAGCTGAACACTAAACACGTGGTCTTAATTGTCATAGCAACGCTCTAACAGTTTCCATGGTTTTTAATTGAATTTTTTATGACCGCGAATAATTGCAGCCGCGAATATATCCCGACCTACGGTATTTGAAGTGTCCCTGATTTCTAGGATGGTTAGATACTACTTGCATTAATTGTGCTTACCTCTTGCTTATATGTATACATTTGAAGTTGGAAATATTTTTTTTATCTACATGAAACTAAATTTTTAATCCTTATGAAATAAATACTTAGGCTCTTATTCAAGGAGAAATACAGTACTTTAATCTAGACTGTATGTATATGTACATGCATGATGCTTCAGAATATCTTTTGCCCACTATAGGAATCCATGATCTTGATGAGATACTTGATTTACTGAAGAAGCATGGATATTCTGGTGTCAGATATTATGACCTTGGTCTTTATCTGGGACTGACTCATCATACACTTCATGATATTCAAAATGAGTACTATGGAGATTTTGATAGATGTCTAGCAGAGTGCTTGGAGGCATGGTTGAAACGAAAAGATAATGTAGATAGTGTCGGTGGTCCAACTTATGATACATTAATACAAGCATTGAGGAAGATGGGAGCGAATGCTGTAGCTGATGGGATTGAAAGAGATTTA
>NW_003551081.1:0-2686 GCF_000090795.2 Amphimedon queenslandica | reverse complement strand
GAATTTCTTGACCTAAAAGTATTATAAATGCAGCTAAATGACAAAAAGGAATGACTCAATCAATGCTAATCTAGAGACAAAAAAATCAATTGTCATTTGTACCATTTGATTGTAGTTCTGTTGCTGCAGTTCCAACAGCAGCTCCTACTACTGCTCCAACAGCTCCGATACCAACTTTGGCTCCAACAGATAGCCCAATAACTCCAACAGACTGCAATGTAGATACAACACCACCTGCTGCTGTTGGGCCCCATGCTGACATCATAAAGGCAGCAATAGAGTTTGCAGCTATTCCACCAGCAGTGAATCCTAGTCTACTAATTATCACTGGAGCTGCTGCCACAGCTGCAACACCTCCTCCAACAGCTGCGGCTCCAATAAACCAATAATTATATTCAGATTCCTCTTTTTCTTCCTTACATCCATCAGGACAGTTAGTCTTAGCCTGCCCTGAAAATATCAAATAAGAAAGAAACAGAGCAACAAAATATTTCTTTGAGAAAAGCATCAAGTTGTGATTTGTGTCCAGTCTTTAAATTTCAACCAGCTGGTACATGCCATGTCACATGTGATGTCCATGCCCACTCTTAAAACTATGCATGCAGCATGACTTGTATGATTAGGCTATTTAACTTTAATAATAGAGTCTAGTTAGCAAAAAAATTAATAATACTTTTTACAAAAACCACAATAAAAGGTGGTCAGTCCTAAGTAAAATTTTATTTACTTCTTGGCTATAATTATAATTATTGCTCTAGGTTTTTTGCTATTTTCTCTTTCTGAGCCTTGCCCTTGGTGGTTCATGTACTCTTGATACACATTTATAAGTTGTTTTGGAACTGATACTATGGCCAGATTGTTACCTGTCCAATAGCAGGTTTGACTGTATTACCAGCACAACTTCCTACTACATTTTACTCTTTTATTCTTAATAGGACTGGATTCTGGAGAGATGTATCTCCTAAGTCTTGATGGTATCATTGGTAGAATAGGGCAATTCAAAGGAGGAGCATTTAAATAAAACTACTATGATCACTATTTTGTTGTTGATACATGATACTCTTGCTGTTGTCACAATGAATGATAAGAGGGTATTGTACTAAAATAATTATGAATATATTATCCCATCTCATTTAGTTAAACAAATCAATAAAAAGTAAGACAAGTTAGACAACACATGCATGCTCAATCATGCACTGTAACTAAACTATTGTTCTTAAAAGATGTCACATACATGTACATGTATATAATTAATCATTTGAATCAAAAATTGTCAATTTGTTGCTGTTGATCCAACCATAGATGCTCCAACAAGATGATTATACATCTTCCGATAATAGAATCACGTACATATGTACCTGGATCATTTATGGATGAATCATTAACAGCATTAAGTAATGAGCCAGTAGATGCAAACAGCAGCTTTTCCTTCACGGTTGGCCAGCCTACTGCTCCTACTGATTGTAGTGTAGCTACTACACCACCAATAGCTACATTAGCTGACATAATAGAGGCACCAATGGAGTTAGTAGCTAACCCACCAGCAGTGAATCCCAGTCCACTGACTACTAATGGAGCTCTTGCTGCTGCTGCTTCAACAGGGACACCTCCAATGACGTTATAAAACAGGTCATCATCACCAGATTTACGTTTCCCATCATGACAGTCAGTTTTTGCCTGCACTGACAAAATTAGACACAACAGAAATAAAGCAAAGCATGATTTCTTTGAGAAGACCATAGTTCAGCCAAATCTGAGTGAGGAACTTCCCTTTGCAGTAGATAAGCTTTGACAATAGCCAGCCCCTCCCATTTTAAGGAGGGGTAATACTTTCATGTGTCTAAGGTCTGAGAGTAGGTTGCAGGCTGTTCACACTTTCAAAATTATATTATTATTATTATATTATTATCAATACAAAGCAAATTGAAAGATTTTAAGAATGAACTGTTTACAGGTTACTGGTTACTTATGTATTTATTCTGACACTTAAAAGGAACATGAAAAGGTTGTCTCGATGAATGGGCTTTTGCTTGTCACGGATTTCGTTATGTATACCTGTCCACACAGACAATAGCTGTAATTACAGTATAGATATAGATATTTTAGCAAAATTAGTTTGACTAAAATCAGTATTTGAGGCAACAAAACTAGATCTACTAGTCTACTAATAATATAAAAGCAAGCCAATCTACGAAAAAGGGAATGACAGTATGATGAATAGCAATTATTTCAAATTGAAGTGTCATTTTTGTGTTACAGCTGCAGTAGTTCCAGTAGCAATAACTGCTCCAGTAGCTCCCACAATAAGATTTCCTGCAGCTCCCAAACCAGCAGCTCCAACAGACTGCATTGTAGCTACAATACTACCAGAAGCTACAGGACCCATTGCTGACATCATAGAGGCACCAATAGAGCCAGAAGCTATTCCACTAGCACCAAATCCTAAGGCACCAACTGCAACTGGAGCTGCTACCACGGCTACCCCTGCTCCTAAAACAGCAACACCTCCATACAATGCAATGGTAGACCAGCTATAACCAGAATCTTCTTTTTCTTCCTTACATTCATGAGGACAGTCAGTCTTAGCCTGCACTGANAATATCAAATAAGAAAGAAACAGAGCAACAAAATATTTATTTGAGAAAACCATTGTTCAATGTTCACTGTCCAGCTCTGTACATGTCAT
>NW_003551080.1:0-2688 GCF_000090795.2 Amphimedon queenslandica | reverse complement strand
GCGACTTTAAAAATTCATAAAAAATTTTAACTTAATTGGAATCAGCTCAAAGTTGATACACAACATAAGAACATGTATATGTATCAGAAAAAATTATAAAAATGGAGAATTCTCTCCTTGTAATTTTTGCCAAAATCCCCTGTACTATAGTACAAGATTGTAGGCCCAATTTTTGAGCAACTTGACAATCCAAATAATAGTAGAGGGACTATTAATACTTTTAAGGCAATAGCTTGAATTAATTCTTTTTTAAGGTATGTAAAATATGTGTGTACACATACATGTACATGTACATGTACATGTACTCCATACTCTTCCTTCTCTTCTCTCCAGGCACGGTCTATACAGGACAGATTTCTTACTGTACAATGATCCTGAACTCTCATTCCTTACTACAGTACCTCAGTCAGCTTTATTCATACCAACATGCAATAACAATAAAGAAGGTAACTGACATGAAGTCAATATTATTTTGTTGTTGTTAATATTACATTTTGTGTACTATTATTATTACTATTAATAATATTATTATTACTATTATTATGCCAACTTTAGTAAGTAGCATTCACAACAAAGTTGGCAGCTATTGAGTGAAATATTTTAACAAGTTGTCAAATTTTATTAATATGACTAGTTTAGCTTAAGCATATGTATACAGTCAAACCTTTCTAAGACGGATGCACCTATGGGCCAGCCATCACTTTCCTTTATACAGAGGTGTCCTTAAATTGGAGGTTATCCCATGCTAATCAGACCAGAAAATCCACCATTTTATTGATGCTCATTAATTAGAAAGTCTGTTGCGTGGGCCGTGTCCATCCGTTGGAGGTTAATTTGTAGATGTGTGGGGACAGTAAATCTCGTCTGTTATACAGAATAGAGAGGTTCCGCTATACCGAAGTTCTTTTATACACTACCCAATGGCCTTATGGCCGGGACAAGAGCAACTGTACGTTATAGAGAGGTGTCCGCTAATTAGGGGTTCGTTTTAGAGAGGTTTGACTGTACATGTATTTTTAAGTCAGCAAATTTCCTACTCAAAATTACACGCTATGCTGCATGCATAATTGTACATGTACGTGTATATAATATGAAGTACTATCATACACAATATCCTTCAATACATACATGTCCATGATAGATTACTGTATTTTTACTGTGAAATAATTTTGCAAAAATATATGTGTAGTGGAAAATTTTAGGGTGAGTTAAATTTGGCAAGTCACAAAATTTTGGTGATTGGTGAATTTGTGGCCATGTGCCATTGAGCATGCGCATAATGGCTCAAAATGTCTAGTTTTTATTTTGGCGAATGGCTATCAAAATGCCAAATTTGCTAAAATCAATTATCGATTGTCTTTACTCTGTGACAGGTGGTGAGAGTGAAGATGGAGGAGAAAGAGAGAACAGTGATAGTGAGGATGAAGGGACTGGAGAAGAGGAACAGAAAACAAAACCGTCTTTTGCCATCATACCAAACAACACTACACCTGTACCTCTTGGATGGCCTAAGGTAAAAGATAAAGAGCAAATAATAGTAAAATTTTGTTCATTTTGCCGAAAACCACTTTTAATACTTTTGACAGTTTTTCTTATACATGTTTTTATGTTACATGTACATGTACAATGTATGTAGAAAGTTTGAGTTGATTTTAACTTTAATTTTTCAAGTTATGAGCATTTTTTAAATGGCCAATTTTTGAAAACTACCCAAGGCTCATAGCCCATGGTTTTTTCAAAAAATGGCTCCAAAATCACCCCAAATTTTTATTACATTTTCTGATACATATTGACGTCCTTATGCTGTGTAGAAAGTTTGAGCCAATTCTAACTTCAATTTTTCAAGTTATGGCCATTTTTTAAAATGGCCAATTTGTGAAAATTACCCAAGGCTATAGCCCATTTTTCCAAAAAATGGCTCCAAAATCACCCCAAATTTTTATTACGTACATTTTCTAATACATGCTGATGTCCTTATGCTATGTAGAAAGTTTGAGCTGATATCGACAAATAATTCAAGTTATGAACATTTTTAAAAACGAGCCAGTTTTCGAAAAAAAGCAAAGGCTATATAAAAAAGCCCATGGTTTTTCCAAAAAATTGCTCTGAAATTACCCCAAATTTTTCATTACATTTATTGATACATGCTGATGTTTTTATGCTACATGTACATTGTATGTAGAAAGTTGAGTTATTTCCTCCAAATAATTTAGCATTAACTTGAGTCCCTTATTTATTATCATTCTTCATTTCCTTCAATCATAATAACTATTTCATTTTTATATCATTATTGTTTACAGGAGAAAGCTGTTGCCATCAGAATCAGTCGCATCATTTTTGCTTTCCGTAACAAAGTCTGGCCCAAACCAATGGAAGGACTGGACCTATTCAATCCAGTCCCAGCACTAACTGAAGAGGACTCCTCCTCCTCACCCTCCCCATCACCCTCTTATGCTGACAGCGATGAAGACATAAACTCAGACTATGCGAGTGATGAGGATTATTCTATTGAAGAAGATACAGCTACTCCCACTGGAGGAGGTCAGAGGTCAAAGCTGAGGACTCAAAAGCGTCATCAGGCTGATAGTCCCCTCACTATTTCTCTGAGCCCATCTCTCAGTGCTAAGAGTTTGGCTGGGAATTCTTCGTTGGATGATAGCTTACAGACACCAAAGTTTCAAGTCCAAA
>NW_003551079.1:0-2691 GCF_000090795.2 Amphimedon queenslandica | reverse complement strand
ACTCCACAAACATTATTATCACGGGCCATGACAATTTCACCAGCACAAGCAGTTCCATGGGAATCTGTTCCAACAGGAGATGGGTCACTATCATTATAGTTAAAATCATAACTGTATGTTGATACCTACAAGTACAGAAAAGAGGGACAGAGAGAAAATCTAGAATATAAAAATGATATGCTACAGTCATTTATAAAACAATTAATCATATCACAAATACACTTACATAGTTATTCCTTAGGTCTGTATGAGTATGCTCCACTCCTACACAAAAATGACTTACCAGAACAATTACATCATCTTACCATCATCCACAACACCAACTAATATTCCATTGCCAGTATATCCTTGTATCCATGCTGGTTCTGCATTCAGATCAAGGTAAAGGTTTGGCTCCCTGGTTTGACCAGTATTGTTCTACAATATAATATAATAAACAATAAGACCACTCCAAAAGATTCATAGCTTCCCATTATCCCTCCTGAATTGTACCCATCACTAATTCACTATTCATTATTGCACAGGGAATAATGAATTAATTTAATGAAAATAAACAACCACCCAGACATGGAGTGACTTAAACTTAAATTATGTACCATCTAGTTATACTTACAACTGTCCACTGGCTACCCCATAGTCGATCTCCCTGACTTGTTGGCTGAAAATATTTCTTTTCCCAGTTATGTAAACTCTGCTGTTGCACATACCCTACCTGTATCATAAAAGATTACATTATAAACATGTTCGGATACTGGATACCAATAAAAATTCCCTTTCTGATGAAGAGAAAGCAATCAGAAAAGAAAGAGAGAATTAGAGAAAGGATTGAGATAAAAGAAAGATGTGCAGTATCAGTCCTTAATAGTAATGAGCACAATAAAAGTATTTGCATTATGCATGAGTTATAAGATATCAGATAAGTTTTTTGTGTTAAATATAAAATGTGAGTTTAATTTGAAATAATGGTATTTTACAAGCATAAAAGTTTTATAGTGTGTGCACAGGCCCAGCCTATGCATAGAATTGAGGTTGGCTTTTGAGATGGTGGCCTTTCTGTAATCTTCAACTGAGCTATCTTACTTTTTATACCCTTATAAATGGCTTAGATTAGCTCACTTCCACCAGGCAATTCTCCTAGTATACTTTAAAGTTGACTGTAATGTAGCAGAAGCATTTTTACAGATACTATTCTTCAGACTTTTTGTTTCATCCTTCCATCCAAAAATAGTCTTTTAAGCCAAAAAAGTGCTCAAGTTGGTTTTTCATTCCTTAGCGGACCATAAAGGTGTTTTTAAAAAGAAGCCGGAAAGAACAGTAATACAGCACTGCATGAAGGATATGGCACTAAGCCACACATGCAGACTCTATTATAACAACATGAAGTCTTCATCTTTCATGTAATGGGATAGGATTTTGGCACAAATAGATACCCTCAGGCTCTTGTTTCCTTACTTTCTTTCCATTTCAATCGGATTATCTTACTATATATAGTTGTGGAAAAAGTCATAATTTTTCATTTTAAATCTGCAAATATTAATAAATGCAAAAGTTTGAACCTCAGCAAGGAACAAATAAACAAAATTGTAAGCTTACGTTTATCTCTGACTTGAGAGTAGTTCTCATGTATTGTATTTCAGTACCGGATTTAATATTTTCATCATTATTAGCCGAGGAGCTCATTTTGAAATGATAAATATTAGCAAAAGCACCAACCTGGCAATATCATGATATTTCATTAAGTATTATTTATCCCTTACTCTTCCCATGTTTGTGAAGCCATGTCTCTCTGCAATCTCATTAGCAGCTTCAATTCCACCATGAACCTCAACAGCCCAGCTATCAGTAAAGACTGCTGCTGCAGCTGGCCGTTGGTTCTGCGCTTTAAAGTAAGCACCAATATCAGCAGCAACAATACTGAGAGTCACAGTTAACAAAAACAACGAGGAGGCCATCTTCTCTGAGCTGCACTCTATGTTTTGCATGCGTAGACAGTTATTGTCACACCCACCCACTTGATTATCTTGTTGTTTATCATAACTGGTAATCACATATTCATTATTAATTTTGAAGAATTCTTTTTGCAATTTTTGACAAATTTTGGTTCAATTTTGGAGGCAAGTTAAAAATTTTTTTGAAAAATCCAATTTTGATTGGAATCAAATGCATGCAAATATACACCTACAAGTTCCTGATGCTATAATAGAGATGTCCATAAATTTCTTTGCAGTTCTTTTCTTGTACTTGTGGAACACTGAGCAGGAAGGATTGAAGAGAGTCCACAGTCAGTTAAAGGAGTATTTTATACCAGGAGCTGATTTCAATATCATGTACACCTTCATCCTCAGGCAAATGGGCATCACTGACAAATTTAATCAATTAGCTGTTGGCTAATCCCTGTTTGTGGGTGTGTAGATCAAATTTAAAAATAACCATTGCGTGATTACTTGGACAGGTTTCATAAACATAAATGTCCATGTTTGCTAAGTGCATTGGCTTTGATGTGAATTGACTACAATAACAACAAGAAGTAACTTCACATAAGCAGATGAAAACTTGACTGGAAAACAACTTCATTTTTCTGTAGTAGAAGTATGAGAATGCTTTTTTCGATAACTTTTTATATTTAGTCCACAGCAATATTCATGGTGAGTCTAGGTAGCTCAAGGAGAGCACCTTCTGCTATGGATGGAA
>NW_003551078.1:0-2691 GCF_000090795.2 Amphimedon queenslandica | reverse complement strand
TTTGTCGTGACTGCACAGTTCGCATCCATAAAGACCATGAGTATGACCTAGTCAATGACAGTTACACTAAACACTGTCAGATATTGGAGACCTGCTTAGAACCAGTTAAAGAAAAAATGGAAGAGCTTAAGGAAGTCAAATCTGCTCTAACAGAAACAGAGGGAGAGGTAAGAGAGAGAGGAGAAGGAATATTAAAAGAGATAAATGAAATGGTGGAGGAAATGATTGCTGTTATTCGTCAGTCAGAGAAGAAACTGACTGAGCAGGCAAAGAGAGTCACTGATGCTAAACTAAAGGTGCTGTCAGAGCAAATGAAATCAGCAGAAATGAGTTTGAGTCTTCTGGAGGATGTTGAGGATTATGTGGAACAGAGTCTGAAGACAGGCAGTCCTCAACAAGTCCTGAGGTCTAAGAAACAGATGATGGAGCGTATGAGTGAACTTACTGCAGGGATCAATGTGGAGGAGTTACATCAAAAGGGAAAAGCCGACTTTGTATTGAGTAAAGATATCAAATCGTTACATCACATTGGAGATGTGATTGTACTACCTCAATGTAAAGTGAAGGTTAATCATTTTGAACACCTTCAACAAGAGAAGCAAATTTCATTTTCACTATCAATGGAGGCACCAGATTCATCTATTTTGTGTGTTCCCCTCTCTTCTCTGAGGTGTAGTCTAGTACCAGTTGGTAAAGGCCATAAACCCATTCACACTACAGTCACTACCACCAGCACTGATCCTGGAGTGTATAGGATACAGTGTAACCCTTCAACACGTGGTACTCATACAGTAAAAGTACAAGTATATGATGTACACCTTGAGGATACCTCACTAGTCATCCCTATCAATCCTTACCTTGATAACATCACTCCAGTACGTACTACAACTGAGCTTAAGGGTCCCTCTGGAGTTGCTGTAAGTGATGATAATCATGTTATAATAACTGAGGGTGATAGTAACTGTGTAACAATACTGGATAGAGAAGGAAAGAAAGTGAAATCATTAGGAGGGGAAGGAGGAAGTGGTAATGTCAAGTTTTCTGAGCCTCGTGGTGTAGCTATTACTCCAGATAAATTCATTCTTGTATCTGATAATCACAGGATCCAGAAGATAAGCATGGATGGATACCTTATAGCATCAGTTGGTGAGGAGGGCAGTGAACCACTACAATTCAATGAACCATGTGGTATAGCCATTTCTCCTATAACAGGACAGGTTTATATTGCTGATGCTAGTAATCATCGTATACAAGTCTTGAATCCTGATCTAACCTTCCCTCATTCATTTGGTAGTGAAGGATCAGCTAATGGACAGTTTAACATTCCAATAGACATTGCTATTGACAGTCAAGGATTAGTGTATGTTACTGATAAGGATAATCATCGAATTCAGAAGTTCTCTCCAGATGGAGAGTTTGTGGGTCAGTTTGGTACTAAAGGATCTGGTCCTGGACAGCTTAATAGTCCAGGAGGTATAACAATAGACACTGCAGCTACTGGTCTAGTGTATGTTACTGAAGAGGACAATAATCGTATATCAGTCTTCACTAGTGATGGTGTGTTTGTTAGTAAGTTCGAAGATGGCTTTCAGCCAGCATTATTAACATTTGATAAAGATGGGTTCTTGTATGTTTGTGATTACGGTAATGGCAAAATGCATAAGTGTTGATTATTATTAATTATTAGGTTAATTTTTTATTTTAACCTTTTATGTAATTGAGTTGTAAAAATTACAATTAACTAGAGGTGGGCGATACCAGAAATTTTGAATCGATACCAATACCAAGTAGTCTGAGTCTCAGTATCGATGGTATCGAGTAGTGAATGAGTAGTCAGCTACTGCGCATGCGCAATTAAGTTATAATTAGTTATTAATAAAAATGAAACAAAACAAGCCGCCATTTTGTAATTATTAAGGGGTGTGGCCATAATTATAATTATTATCTATGATTAAAATAGGTGTGGTAGGGCGTGGTTACTCACTACTCGATACCAGGATTTGGTATCGAGTACTTCCCTCATAAAAATTCTTAGCAAGATCATGCCTGATTTTTAATGTAAGATCTTAGTCAAGATATTTAAAGTCTTATAAGATTTTGGAACAATGATCTTGCAGGATTTATAGTGATCATGTGCTGATCTTAATTCAAGATCTTAAATGATTCATCCATGATCTTATTTCATGATCATCCATGATTTTGGAACAAAGATCTTTCATGATACCTTACATGATCCCCAATGATCACATAATAATCTTATGTAAGACCTTGAAAGATCTTATTTTAAGATCATCCATGATTTTGGAACAAAGATCTTTCATGGTACCTCACATGATCCCCAATAATCACATAATAATCTTATTTAAGATCTTGAAAGATCTTATTTTAAGATTATCCATGATTTTGGAACAAAGATCTCACATTTTTCTTACATGAAATGATCAATTATGATCTTGCAAAATTACACAAGATGCTTGATTTTACAAAAAACTTATCAATTAAAATTGATAAGTATAAAAATTCAGTAAGATCTGACTTAGATCTTACATTGCATGAATGCATAAATAATAAGGTATGAAATTTATTGACTTTAATTAGATTCGAAATTTGCTTTCTTTATATACCGTATTTCCAGAAAAAGCTATCGTGGGTTGTCCTTTACTTCCTGTGACGTCACATGTCTTGCAAGAT
>NW_003551077.1:0-2691 GCF_000090795.2 Amphimedon queenslandica | reverse complement strand
ACATGCATTTTAGGCAGCTAAGACTTTAAATTGCTCCAAATATAATAGTCTAACTCTTGAACTTATACACACATGTACTTTGTATTTGTCACTTTTACACTTTAAAAATTATGCACTTTTTACCTCAAATTATATTGTACTACTGTATTTGCCTGATCAAAAGCCCGGGGCATTTATACTTAACAGGGAGAAAATGAATTGTATTAAAAAGTGCCATCAAAACTAGGAATTGAACTAATGTCCTTAGGATACCAGACTGTACAATACATGCATGTAGTCAGTAAAAAAGAACATTAAATGTTTCGAATACATTCATTGCATCAGCTCCAGAAAATGCAACCTTATGCTGCAGTGTTGTGCTAACTTGTAAAACATATATACAACAAGTATAATGCATTGCATTAGTACAGTGGAAACCAATGTCTAGCCAGTACTTGTCATACCAATGCAGTATTGCTTCGTTATACATGTACATGTAGCTGCATACCAGGAGTAATGATTAGCCATCTCTTTTTCCATCTCTTCAATATGCGGGACTGTTTCTCCACGTACCCGCTGCAGGTTTGCACGGATCCTTCCTGCAGTGTGAGGAGTGGCGGAGCCTGAGTAGCCATGACGTATCTATGAGAGAAGGAGACAGGGAACAATTCCTATGCAACAAAGTTGCAAGACAAATCAGGCTAAGCGCTTCGGGCCTTTTTATGCAATTTTTGGAGCTGTATAACCACACCCACATTAATTAACTCTGCAGATCTGAATTTTAAAAAGTCAATAATAATAATAATAATAATAATGATAATAATAATAATAATAATAATGATAATAATAATAATAATAATAATAACAATGATGATGATGATGATAATAATAATAATAATAATAATGATAATAATAATAATAATAATAATAATAATAATAATGATAATAATAATAATAATAATAATGATAATAATAATAATAATAATAATAATAATAATGATGATGATGATGATGATGATGATAATGTTAATGAATGAATGGATGAATGAGAAAGTGAAACATAAACAAGAATAAACACAAAAGCAAGACACTACAAACAAAAAACAACAACAACAACATTAATAATCATAGCTTAAATAGCACATCGCTGGAAGAAGGGGAGAGAGAAGAGAGAGAGTTAATATCCTCAAGGATGGAAGGAGATGAGGAATAGGTTGAATGGAGTCCGTGAAGTTGTGCTGTTTTAATGTCTCGCTCCGAGAGGACAGAGTGCATAGGCTCCTCCTCCTCCTCCTCCTCTTTGCAGACCAGGCGAAACGAGTCCTCAAAAACTTCGCTGAGGGGGCCCACATATTTCTTACCGTCGCCGTAACTCTCGGGGTAGACAAACATCTGCCTCGGCTTGGAAGACGGAGATTTTAGTATTCTTGCGTTTTTAAACTTTGAGTTGGTTTCTTCAAGACTAATGTCGACACCTCCTCCATTACTCAGGTCTTTTAGATGAAGACCACACCCATTGCCACGCCCTTCTGGTTCTTCGGAAATCGTTGAAGGAACGTCCTCTAACATGCTACAGTGGCTGCCACTAGATGAAGTCTCATCATCTTTGTCACTGTTACGTCGGCCACGCCCTTTTCCAGCTCCGCCCCCAAGAAGGTTCTCTAAGCTGATCTTGTATATGTGTAGGGAGGTTCCTGAAGATGTTGCTTTCCCAAGGACTTTGGCGGCTTTTCCCTCCAAACGTGAGAAACTATCGTTCCTTTGGAGAGACTGATTGAGGAGACTTGGAGACGAGAATATCAAGTCATCCTAAAATAAATAAATTAATTAATTAATTAAAAATAAATAAATTAATTAATAAATAAATTAGTTAATTAGTTAATTAATGTAAAATAAAAGGTTTACTTTGAGTGAAATAGGTTTAAGTTGAGGCACGTCGATGGTGTGCATTAAAGAACCGTTTGATGACTTTCTAATTTCAATAGTATCAGCTGTAAACGCTAGTGTATAGGGACCAGTGTGAACTGTAGGAGAGGAGAGGGGAAGGGAGGGAGAAAGAGAGAGATACATTTCTGTTACACATACACAAGTTCTTCATAGTGTAAGGGTTTAGACTTTAGAGTTTACACAAACATTCTTTATAGTGATAGAGTTGAGGGTGTAATGGTGTACGTGAAGCAGTTTATGGTTTAATGGTGTACGTGAAGCAGTTTATGGTTTAATTAGGTACAGGTATGAGTTTAGGGTTTAGGGTATAATTAGGTTGTACTCTGATAGCATTGGTATAATAGAACAATGAGTATGATCTCAGTCTGTACCTATGGAAGTAGGTTCAGCATTCCAAACTGTCTCTGGAGAATTGAAGACCATACCGTCTTGTAGCGCCAGCACACTGCACGACACTATCAATAAAAAATAATAATGATAATAATAATGCTAATAAATAGATAAATAAAAAATAAGAATAATAATAGTAATAATAATAATAATAATAATAGTAATAATTTAATGATAAAATGGCGTACTGTTATAGCCGATGAGAAGCTCATTCTTTGTATTATGCTGGACTGCTCTCAGTTCAGATATTTTAACCTAAAAACCAAAAGGAGTATTCATAGCTAGGTTCATACACAATGAATATGGGTGTGGCTATAAAGTATGGGTGTGGCTACACATTGTGGGCGTGGCTATACATTGTGGATGTGGCTACAG
>NW_003551076.1:0-2692 GCF_000090795.2 Amphimedon queenslandica | reverse complement strand
GAATTGTTTGCCTGATAAAGTAGTAATGAGTTTGGCTGTACTCCAAGATTTACCTAATTCTACAGAGGTATATCTTATTGTCTTCATATAATTACTTTATTGTTATTGGCTTTTTTGCAGCTTTTCCAAAGAAGTTCTACCATCCAGTCCCTCCTCGGTCAATTGCAAACAACCTTTCGTTTCACATTTTCCAAGGACAAAGATCATTTAAAAGTGACTAATTTTCCTTCTAAGAATACATCTATAAAAGGATGGAGATTCACCCAATGTAATCCTCCTGTGGTAAGAATATTATCTCAATGCTATATCAATTATTCTTTATCTTCTCCAATAGATCAGTGAAAGTCATGTTGCTGAATATAGTGCTGGTAAAAGTGCTGAGCCTCCATACATTCAAGTATCAGTACAACCTGATGAAACTGATGCTACTAACAAGATGTCCCATGCTTTATCTATTGATGGTATTAAGATATCATCTGATGCATCTACTGTTCAATGGAATATTGAAGTATCTAAGAATTACTTATTATCAACCACTTCTCCATCAAGTACTGTAATTATTTATTGACATATTTATTGTTATTATTATTATTAGTTGTTCCATCAGTTGTTCCTTCCACTTCAGCAGAAAGAGCACGAGCAGAAAGTAAAGCTAAAAATATTCATTTATTCTAACTTCATGTTCATCTATTAGTTATTGCACCAGTTATACCAGAAGTTGCTTATAGAGTGATGTCAGAATGTATTTCAGCTTTCAAACACTGTGGGATTGATCTTCACTTCTTAGCAGAGAAGTTATTAGAGAAGAAGATAATAAATGTTAGACAAAAGAAGAAAGCCACTGATGAACACAGTGGACGTACCACTGACCAGAGAATGGATCAACTACTTGACATTATTAAAGACTCTGTACAACAAGAGGGAAAGGTTTTTGAGTATATTTTAGAAATACTCAAAGATGAAGATACCATACTAGCAAACAAACTGTATGATGATATGATTAATAAATATGAACAATATAAATAATAGCTTTTGTATTTGTCAAGTTTTTAATTATTATGCACCTTTTTATTTTTGAAAATTATAATATCAAAGCCACCCAATTTTTCTTGTGCTATAATGCTGGGTAAAAGTTTGAGGTGATTCCGACTTAAATTTTTCAAGTTAATTTCTGAAAAGTTCCTAAGGATTTTTTCCAAAAAACGGCTCCAAAAATCACCCCAAATGTACAAATTTTATCACATTTTTGATGCATATTGATGTACTCATGCTATGTAGAAATTTCGCATAATTTTTATCAAAATTCAACTTTTATATTAGTTTAACTTTCCCACTCAAGTGGCTGGCAGTTTTAAAATTTTAAGTTTTTGATCAAAATGTCTAAAACTCATTACAAGTAGCACAAAATATAAAAAGACTATTACAGCATTTAACAAAAAGTCAAAAAATATTAGCAAGAAGCAGCAGCAACATACATAAAAGGCCTACACTGTCCAATCACTTGACGTAAATATCATAAAAGCTAACTGTGGTATCCTCATTATTATTAGAACCAGAAATACCACAGACCCTCAACTCAATATAGTCAGTAGTGGTAGTGCTACCATAGTCTCTGTGAAACCATGGTAGTCCTGCAGCAGAGCAGCAAGTAGCTTCAAGAGAACCACAACCTCGCTCTCGTCTGAATGGAGCGGTTGTGTAGAGAATAGGTGACCATGTAGAAGCTTGATTACCAGACTCACAGAAATAATGGTTACCCACAAAAGATGGGACAGTCTGGGAGCTCCCTGTTGCACATGGACATATCCATTGTGGATTATTGTTATAAGTATCAGTTAAACCATTTCCTAGTGTCCAGACATGTTGACGAGGAGAACCACGAGTGATACTAACACCATCAACATAATAAGAATTGATGTTACTTAATTGGCCCATGAAATGCCATCAGTTGAATAATATTGATATCCTGTTACTCTACCACATATCTGAGAATAACTGATACCATTAGATGGGAATGTAATAGAGCTGCAGCTACCACTGTTTGTTCCTGGTCTACCACAAGCTCTAACTCCTCCTGACTGGTACAGTCTAAACCCAGAAGGACAGTTCTGTGTAGCATCAGACATATCCAGATATGCTAGTCTTGTCCATCCTCCTCCTGAACCACACACAGTTCCCATATTACAGTATGTAGAATAAGTAGCCCCTTCAGTATTAGTGTATGCTAGTTGATACACACCTGATGGACTGAGTGGTTGTAAGTAGGAAAAGCAGTTGAGTCATTGTGTAGTACTAATAGTTCTTGTGCTATTAGTAGTATATCATCAACCACTCCAGCAGTAGAGGTACTGGTGTCTTGTAGATTAGAGAGAGTATTGACAATGTTAATGAGCCTTTGAGCAGACCGTCCTGTTGTGTTCTTCACTTGATCCAAAACGTTACATCAGACATATTGAGTGTGTCTACCAGGTGCTCATCAACCACTGATCTCATATCATCAACTTTACTTCCCAACTGCTGTGAGACTTGACTGATGCTACCATTAAGACTTTGAAGCATATCAGTGTGTACTAGCTGCCTAGCTGTGTTATTGGCAAGAACTTGAAAAAGATTTTGACTAATTTTAATGTCATTATCTCTTTGCTTAAAAAGCTCACGAGTTAGATTGAGAATCTGATCAGAAGTATCACTG
>NW_003551075.1:0-2693 GCF_000090795.2 Amphimedon queenslandica | reverse complement strand
TGTATATGTAATGTATTGCTAAAAAGAATCAACATTACGTTATTACAAGATGATGTAATGTTGTTTTTGCAGGTTTTTTCTTATATTATACTTGAAGATGCTGAATAGTAGCTAAGAGATGCTATCAGTAGCAAAGAGAAGGTATGTCATACTATACCAGACTGTGCAATGACTAGTGAAAGTTCACACTACTTGCAACTGTTCCTCTTATGTTTGCTCTGTAAATTTATTAAATGTACACCACATTGTGCTATGTGCATAGTTGCTGTTCAGTTATGCATGTAAGTAAAATGATCTTTCTTTGTACATTATAGGAAACAGCTACTTTAAAACAAGAATTATCAACAATGACTGTACCTGAGGTTAGTTATTATTGCACTGTCATCATATAAACAAATAATTTATGACTCTTAACACATTTTTATCACATATTTTATTTTAATATGAATTTTATAATTATTAGGAAGAATTATTATTGTTTGTTCAAAGTGATACTGAATCAGTTAGAGAAGTTGAGGTATATTTCACTAGTTTGTATTAATTATAATAATTATTAATAGGAAGAACCACTTTATGAAGAGTTGACTGCATTGAGGTCTCAGTTTAATGAGATAAAAGATATGCCAGACAAATCATCAAAAATGAAGATTGAGTATACGGGATCACTTTCTAGTAATACTGATTCAGGTTAGAGTAGTTTTATTAATTATACTAATAATTATATAATTAATTAATTAAAGCTGCTAGCAGAGTAATAAGAGGAATGACTTTTGAAATTGATGACTACAAATTTCATCTTAAAGCAATGACAAGTCCAGACTATCAGCCATTAGTACATAATAAAAGAATAATAGAGAAATTACAAGAAAGGATAGCATTAATGAATATGAAACTGATTACTCTAACAAAATGCAGAGAGAAGATTATAAAAGATATTAAAGGTTTATTGATGATGTGTGTCATCATTTGATTGTTGATATTTGAATAGATCAAATAGATCATTTGAAAGAGATTGAGGAGAAGAAACAGAGAGAAAAGGAACAAAAATCTGGGAAAAAAATGTGTTTAGTAAGAATGAGACAAAGTACATACAATCTACTTATACTTTTATCATTATAGTTCTGGTTATTTTGTAATCATCCTGTTACTGGTGAATTAAAGAAGGCATTCCTTAATGTAAATAAAAATGAATTACTACCCAGTGTACTGGATAAAGCCTATGAGGTTTATTATAGTATTCTGATTAATTTATTTTCATTTATTGTACATTTTCCATCAGTTAATGAAATTAGCCCCTCATATTCCTATTGAGAGATGCCGTTTAGTTGAATACAGTGACTATTTAAAAGTAATGGGACGGTCTTTTGACCTTAATAAGGTACTGTAATTAAGTTCATCCTATATTTATATAGTTATCATTATAAATTTAGTTTCAATATCACACTATTAGACAGCTTATGGGTGATGCTGGAGTTTCTTATTATTCTTCTGGATTACTTTTAGAAACTCGTAAAGAAAATGAAACCTTTAAGACTTACAATGATGGAGGTGGGTGTACATGTACATGTATATCAATGATGATAGCACATGATCTTGCGTATAGTATATCCCAATGAGTTTGACCAGAAGTATAGAAGCAGCTATGGGAAATTTGAGAAGGATGTAGCCACACATAATATTCATAGCCAACCACTTGTTTTATGCATAGAATAAAACCTAAACAGGCCCGTAGCCAGGGGGGGTTCGGAGGGTTCGGACGAACCCCCTGTTGTAGCTGCAAAAAAGTTTTAGATTAGCTCCTGTCATGAAGAACAGCACTGCAAAAGAAGGATTAGCATTTTGGCATAGATATACGACTGTTAGAGGGATTGGAGACTCTTGGCAATTAGCACAATTAGTGCCTACCATCCGTGTTTGCCTTAAGTCACACCCCTTCACAATGGCAGCTATCATGATCCTTTCAAGAAACTACTCCAAATGCTATAAGGTCTACAAATAAGCATTGAATACTACAACTAGATAATGATATTGACAGATAATTAAAATTTGTGTTCTATAAGTGCCTTTGAAGCATCATATCTCCTATATTCATGATTCTTTTAAACAAAAACCTCAGTTTTATCCTTCCATTTGCAGACCTATAAATACCAAAATAAATATTACATCAACTTAAAACTGACATTGCCAAATATTTCATCATAGTAGCTCTCCATTAATGAAAGTCTTACAACCATTCATGATTCTAGTAAGCTGGTTCAGTCCCACAAAGTCAACAAGTGGAAAATACCCTTTAGGCTCTACTGTTGCAGTATCTACATCTGTAGGCACTTATAAAGGACCCAGTCAACTACTTTAAACCTTTACCTAACTGCTCAATACCTTACCTGTCTGTATTAAGCTTCCAAACTAATACAATAGTCCCACAAAAATGTACTGTTGGTTCTGCTCTTCCTCCATTGAAATAGCACAAGGTCAAAGAAAAGGCGTGACTATGAATATACTTAACACAAACGCGGATGGTGAGTGTAGTAGTAATGCGCTCACGTGACCAGTCTCCAATCCCTCTCAGTCGTATATCTATGCCATAACCACTACACCTGGGAGTGACACAAAGGCAGGAATGATTTTGTCCAATTCTCATGACACATATTCGTTACCATGCTGATGGCCAGTATCCTTGTGATAGTAACTGC
>NW_003551074.1:0-2693 GCF_000090795.2 Amphimedon queenslandica | reverse complement strand
TATGGATTCATTGTAAGACTCTATTAACTGTTACTCTTATTAGTAACTTACATTATTATCATTACTTTCAGTTAAGTCACTTAAATCATTATTTTAATCATAATTATTCAAAGAGGAAATTTTATTAAAGTTATAATGAGTCTAGAAAAGATAGAGTTTGTATGTAAATAAGTTTGCATAATTAACACCCACTCACAGAGGGCTGGGTGTGACTATAGTTTAATGGCATATGGCAGCAGTGGAAGCTTGGGTGTCGTTCTTTACAGAGCTGTATCAACTATTAACAACAGCTGAGAGAAATCTAGGTATCTGTAACCTTAACTTGGCGGAGTATGTAGTGGAAAGGATCGAGCTATCAATTCACAGCTGTTCTAATTTAGTAATGTTGTTTCAGACGTCTGATGTATCGGCTCTTTCTAATGAAGAACTTGCTGTTGCTAATGAATATAGAATGCTGGTAGACCAATTGCTCTCTTATTTACGAGAATCTTTGGATAAGTGGAATAATTATATTACAGTACTAGAATGTAGCTCTGCCAGAAACAATGCTACGGTATCGTATCAAGCTTCCATTGCACACACTGGTAGACGTGGACGTCCAAAGTTTGATGTGTCTAGAGAACAAGTGGAGTACCTAGTTTCACTTTCATTTCAGTGGACTGAGATAGCTGCCTTGTTGTGTATATCAAGAATGACATTATACAGGTATATACACATAATTATTATCCAGTATTGTTATTATTTATGCCATCAATGATGAACTTTAATTACATTATGTGCTAGCATGTGTAAAAAGCTTGATGTACCCTATACATGAAAATTTTCACAAATGATAAATTTGCAGGATTTCGCAAGGTCAAAGTTTCATGAACTGTTTTGAAGTGCCACCATTTTTTGTAATAATTTGGAATGATACCACAGTTACACATAATAATAATAATAATAATAATAATAATAATAATAATAATAATAATAATAATAATAATAATTTCTGTCTTATTAGGAGGAGAGCTGAATTTGGAATGTTAGATTTAAATCCTGACATATCTAATCAAGAGCTTCGTTCATTAATAATTGAGTTTAAGGAAAGTGACCCTAATGTTGGTGTGTCTATGGCTGTTGGCCTCCTTCGCGCAAGAGGGTTCAAAGTCACTAGAGCTCGTGTCAGAGATGCGTTACAAGAAAGTGATCCCTTGAGAGCTTCTATTAGATGGCCAGGTGGATTAATTCGCCGACGTATGTACAGTGTTCCTGGACCTAATTCACTCTGGCATATTGGTAAGCTTGTGATAATATTAGCATTGGAAGGGAATGAAATTACATTTTATTAATATGGCATAAAATTAATTAGGTGATAATATACATTTTAGTTAAATATATTTTATTTCAGATTCACATCATAAGCTTATCAGATGGAGACTAGTAACACATGGAGGCATTGATGGCTTCAGCAGGTTGATTGTTTTTCTCAGATGTGCATCTAACATCAAGTCTATTACTGTTTATCAGAGCTTTCTTGAGGCTGTTAACAAGTATCACTTACCTTCTAGGGTGAGGACAGACCAAGGCATGGAGAACATTTTGGTGGTGGAACATATGTTGGAGCATCGGGGTGCTGGTAGACAGAGTGCGATTGTTGGATCCTCCGTACATAATCAGAGGATAGAACGTCTATGGAGAGACATGCATAAGTGTGTCACAAGTTTGTACTATAGACTTTTTTATTTTATGGAACAATATGACCTGCTTGATATTACAAATGAACAGCATATGTTTGCTTTACACTATGTGTACATTCCAAGGATAAATAAATCTCTTGAACTGTTCAAAGAAGGTTGGAATCATCATCCAATGAGAACAACACATCAAAAATCTCCTTCTCAGTTATTTACTGCTGGAATACTACTGCTTCGACATTCTGGTCTCACTGCTTTGGATTTCTTTGAGAATGTTGACAATGATAGTTATGGAATAGATAACGATGGTCCAGTGCCAAGTGAAGAATCTAATACTGTTAGCATACCAGCTGTATCCCATTGTATATCATCCTCGAATCTTCAATTACTTGAAAATGCAGTTTCCCCACTAGGACACTCTGACGAATATGGGATAGACATTTACATACAAACTCTATCTTTTCTAGACTCATTATAACTTTAATAAAATTTCCTCTTTGAATAATTATGATTAAAATAATGATTTAAGTGACTTAACTGAAAGTAATGATAATAATGTAAGTTACTAATAAGAGTAACAGTTAATAGAGTCTTACAATGAATCCATAGACCATGTCCATTCTTCTTGAATGTTATTGAGGATTGCATCCCATTCTACTTCAAACTCTTGATAGTTATTGTAATGCAAAGGTAGTTCCAAAGTACTGCCACAAGTGTGGGCAAATGGAGAATACCCATATGTGAAAATAACAAACAGCTTGTCAGTAATGAAAACAGAGCTACCAGTCCAGAACCGAAGAAAATTACGCAGTGAATTAATCTTCATACTTTCTATCATACGAATCAGGTAGTTATAAATCCTTTGTTCGGCTTCATTCCTAAATTCACATTCTTGTACTGCATCCAGAAACTTCTCAGCTGATACGGATAACAAGCGATAAATATTTGCAATACCATCAATTCCTAAATCCGTCCAAAACAAGCGATGCTGATCTGGAATACCTTGGTGAATCATCG
>NW_003551073.1:0-2695 GCF_000090795.2 Amphimedon queenslandica | reverse complement strand
TTATCTGTGTAGTTGTTTAAAGTAATAAAAAATGTGGCCTACTATAGTCTTGGTTTGTGATGTCAGTTTTACCACCTGTCCAATGCCCCATCTCATCCTGTTTGTGTCTTCATGGAGTATTAACATGTTCAACACTTTCCACCGCCATTTTATTCTCTTTAATTTACCACATACACAATAACCACACGTGGGTGGTAGTATTGGCATCAAGTGCTTTTTCAGTGTTCTTGTGCTTTAGTTTCACATCTCCTTTTTATAACTCCATGTTCTAGCTATATGAGCCTGTATCATATATCAAAATACCAGGCTTTTCAAGAAAATTATCATGAAACAACTGCCTTTTATAGGATTAAAAATAAGGAATTTATTACAATATGCAGATTTAAAAGTCAATGTGGCCCTAATTTAGTCACATTTAATAATGATTGTAGATTCTGTTTATAGACTCATCCACAGAGTGATGCAGCATCTCTTTAAGTGCTTGGGTAAATGTTTATAGGAAACTTTTGATGAGCAAAGTGACATTGCGTCGCAGTAGGAATCCACCTTACAAGGGTGTAATTAAGCATTATGATGATTGGCGGAGCAAATTAATTAATAGTGGCTGTGGCCTAGCCTTAACTAAATCTTCCACAATGAAATTTAGGGCAAATTTTACCTTTTAATTGTGAAACTTCTAATCCTAGTCCATAGAATAACAAAAATACAGGTAAAGAATAGCAATGTTTGTCAATTCCTTCAATGTTTTCCTCTAATGAACCCTTGAATGGACCACTAGCAGCAGCCATTACTTGCAATGTACACAAATATATTTATAAGATTATGGTATCTATGGCCAGTGGAGGAAAAGGAAACCATTTGCCATGTCAGTTCTCGTCACACGTGGCTATCTTGTCAACTTTTAAAAATTAATCAAAACAACAACAAAATAAAATATCAATAACAATAATGAAACTTAAAAAAACAAAAACTATAATTAATAAAAATTTTGAATCAGGATATCAACTTCTGGGTGGTCAAAAGTTTCTAACAAGTCATTAAACCTGTTCAAGTAGCTGTCATTGGTTGAGCTACTTCATTAAAGTAACACTTTATTCAAGAGATATGCAGCTTTTTTGAGCTGCGATTGTCCGGTAGAAGTTAGGATGTAGCTGAATCACTCTGGAGTTATGACATTGTTCAATACAAAAACTGTTGCTGCTATGATCAGTTCCATTTCCATGACCACTAACATTTAAACATAATTCTTTTTCAATAGCTGTACTGCTGGCTATAAGAAATGAAAGAGTGAGTGTAATTTACAATAATTGTCATAAAAATTGAGACATAGAAGAGTCTATTAATTGTATCTACTTTTTTGGATTATGATTTTTTTTTTATTCTTGAGCCTGGGGAATTTGCTCTTGTACATTTCTCAACCTTTTAAAAGGCACCCCAGGCCCAAGAATATGACCCGGACAAATATGATTCCGGACAGAAGATAGTTTACAGTTTTTTGAGGGTTCAAATTTGAAATAAAAACATCAGTAAAAAGTAAATTGTGTAATACTTAGCAAAAATTATTATATTACTTACGGGAGCATGCAATGCATCAACTGTACTGTTGCTAGAATAAATGTGAGTATTATTATTGTAGATATTTGCTGCTTGCCCCCTCTCTGGTTCCTTAAGGAGTGATAAGGAGTAAACATATCATGAATTTACAGTAAATTAATTCTAATACACTAAAATAGGATTTCACACAATTCTACTCCAGCTGGTAGAGTCATTATCTTAATGAAGTTATTCGAACTCAAATTAACTGGAAGCCTCATCGGTTGCTTCCTCATCAATAGTACTTGTAGCACTGTTGGCTTTTTTGACAACTTTTTTTGCTACTTCATCTAAAAATTTGTCATCAAGATTTCCATAAAGCCAGTTGATGACTTTTAACTTACACAATGGTAGACCCTCCAGACGCACCATCCTTTGAGACTGCAAGTGTGATGCCAGCAGAAAGGTTATTCTGTTGACACTCTTGAGCCCATTGCTCTTTTTAATTGAGAAGACTGTGAATTTGAACTGCTCCAAAACTTTGAGATGACAGCTAGTACACCCTTTAAAAAGGATTGCCCTTTACACAATTGGTATCTCTTCTAGTGACATTTAGGGTGCTATCCCTATTCGTTTCTCTGACAAATGAATGTACTCATTTCTCCTGAATCAAGTTGGAATTATAGTGATCGCCTGAATTTTAAGAATGTTGTTGTTGTACACTATAATTTTAAAAGAAACAGCACACAATTAACTACCACTATATTATACAGAAATATCCCTTTGCTAAGGGCATCATCCAATTAATCACTGGACTCACCACTGAGATGAATAACAAACTCACTTGGTAAACGAAACTGCTCCTGTACTTCTAGTCTGTCATCATCCCAGTGGTGGTCTTCAACTTTGTCTCTGACTTGTTTAACTAAGTTAGCCCATCGCTTCCCTTCCATGCAAGATCTTCACCTCATCAAGCATGGTGTTTGCCTTTATGTGGCCCTTATTCTGTGCCAATGCCAATTCAATTGGATTGAGTGTACAGTGTGCCACAGGCAGACGAACAACCTCATGACCAGCTTCATGAGCCATTTTATCAACAATGTACTGTTAAGGCCCATGTTCTTCACAGAATTTTGTATGATTGACAAGAGTTCTTTCTTAG
>NW_003551072.1:0-2695 GCF_000090795.2 Amphimedon queenslandica | reverse complement strand
GTGTTTAAATAGACGCCCAAGTGTTCCAATTGTATTTGTTGCATTTATGTAAGTTTTGTCCTTCCTCTTTAAGTGATTGCAAATAAACTAGAAAGATCAAGCTATCATGAGATGGCATTAAAGTAATTCAACTAGCAGTAGCAGCAGACTGAAGCTAATGTCTCCTTGAAGTCAAAAGTATCCTTGCTACCTAAAATTGAAAGAAATTCAAGCAGTGAATATAAATAATAGCTTATATTCTTGACTAGTATAGTAGGAGGTGGTGTTGGTTGTGAAGGAAAAGTAGACAATATCCAAAGTATCCAGACCTGTTTCATATACTTTACAGTGGGATATAGGTGTCTGCCATTATATTGACCACAATGGCTCACTTTCTGCAAGCAGAAAGCGTATATCGTCCTTCATTGAGTAACTTCCCTCCCCCTTCTGGACCTCTCAGAAGTTCATAACCACCTGCACTCTGCAGTTTAGTTGATGTTAGACGACTGTTAATCTCTGTCAGAAGGGAGTACACTCCATCAGTCTTCTCTATGCTCTGCACCTAAATTTTAAATTATGATAAGCATGGTAATGAACTTTTCTAGCTAGCCATCAAAGTCAATAGGTGACTAGGCCATATGCAAAAAAATTCTTCAATTGTTGATCTTAGGGAACTTTATGCATGCATGTTTCTGCATGCGTAACCTAGCCATTAATGTTAATAATCAACTAGCCATAACCCAAAAAAATTTAATAATAAATTAATTCAACATATTAAGTTTCATAAAATGACTGACTATTGCCATTACTGTTGGAAAGAAACTTTTATTTCTTTATTTCTGGCTAGCATTTTTTCAAATAGGTTATTGCTAGCAAAAGTGTTGAAAGTTATTATTTCCATATAAAGTGACATTTTTTCTGACATTATGATAATCAGACCTTTACTGAAGTAGATTTAAATGCCGAAGCCAATAACTTTTGCTTAGACAACCTTGTTTTATTTTGTTGCATTGATCATGATTTAATCTGTCCAAGTGACATAAAATAACAGAAACTTAAGGAACAAGTCCTTATATTTGGGCAAAACAATACAAGCAGCTCAGCTACTGATTGAGTGTGAGCATGCATCATCAGGAGGATTTACAAAATTTAGAGAATGATTGACCGTCAACTGAACCATTCCTCTTGAAGCTAACGATGAATATGATCACCATTCATCACTTATTATTGTGGTACCAGATCTCACATGCTTGAATATGATAGGTAACAATGTTGCTCCTGAATGATCAGCAACTTCAACAATGAAGCATTCTCCTGTTGCCCGTTCTGTGCCACCGACCTTTCACCTATCTTCCTTGATTATATTTACATTTTCCAAATTTGGATTCATCGATCTCAACAATTGTTCCAGGGCCACCAATGGTTGTTGGGTGCTCATGCCCAATATGGTACTTAACAACTGTGTGACTTTACCACATAAATTTCTCCCTTGATTGCTGGAGAATTCCAAATATGCAAATGAAGTCATTCACAAATACTTTGGCCAGGGTTTCTGCTGAAGTTTCCTTCAATAAATATGCCTCCACCCAATTTGTGAACAAGTCAGTAACAACTAAAATAATTTGTTGCATATTGAGGTTTGAGGTAGTGGGTCGATGATGTCCGAGGCTTTTCTTTGGAAGGAAAAATTAGTAGCAATAATATTATAAGTCCACAAAGAAATTTTTTCTTCATTTCTACACGGGAGAAAAAGTGTTGAAGTTATGCTATTAAGTTTATCAATTTTTTATGTTTAAAGCCCTCAATGTGACTCACCAATTGTCTTTTTACTAGATGATGAGGCCATCTAAGAGAGAAGGAACATACAATTTAAATTTGATAACAGTTGTAACTCATCATAATAATAAGTCATATTTGATTAGTGCTTGAGTTTGATGTAGTTAACACTTGAATTAATGACCTGGTATTGCTCATTTGAGGTTTTATGGCAGGTTGTGTTAATCCTTTGTGGCTTTATTGCAATAGCAATTCAATCTAGAATTTCACATGTCTTAAGCAACTCAAGTCTTTTGCATAAAAATAAAAATGACTTTTGTATACTTTTGAAGGAAATATTCAGTAGCAAATGATCATCACCTCTCTTCTTCCTGACTCTCGCAAGACGTGACCGAGCTGGTTGAAGAATCGGAGGAGTCTTGACTAGATCTATAGATTAGAAATAAAATGTTAAATAATTGGAACAAAGAATAAATTTAACATTATTACAAATTAGAACAAGTGTATTTGAACTAACCTCTCAAATATTGGTCTGTAAAAGAAATTAAATTTTGTAAGGTGTAGCCTATTATTACTTACCTCTTAATGGGAGGCCTTGATGATGTCAGTGTTCTAATACAAAAAGAATAAACTCCTGACCATAATTACAGTGATTACTGTATTGGAGTACTGCCACTTGTTCCAATAGCAAAATCACTCTTTGACAGTGAACCCAAGCTACAATCAATATGAATTAATAGTTTGATTGTTTACATGTACATCTACAATGTACCTCCTTGTGGTAGACAACCAAGGAAGAGATGGGTCAGCAATGTAGCAAATGCACAATTGCTGACCCATCTATTTGTCCCTCTTCTCCTCTCAGCCTTATTGGCATAATATTTTATGTGTATTCCCTTGCTACCTCCTCTCACTGTTAATATTTCAAGTTCTAAACTAT
>NW_003551071.1:0-2695 GCF_000090795.2 Amphimedon queenslandica | reverse complement strand
AGCTAGTCCTAGTCCAGCTCTGGCCAGCAGTGATCAGTCCTTCACTCCAGAGCCACAGGAGATGATGAGGGAGATGTGGCTATCATCCCGTGACAATGTCAACCTTCTCTTTGAGATATGTCATCAAGTATGCCCATGTACTTGTACACAAAGAGGCCTCCTTCCAAAAAGGGGGATGTGACTATTTTATTAGAATTTAGTTAACATTGTGAAATTACTTAATAGACTTTTAGCTTTCATTCTGCAAAGTTTAAAAGCAAGCTTGTGGGCTTTTTCTCATGATTGGTGGAATAGAAGAGATTTGATTTTTTATTTTTAAACTATAGCTGTTTTCTCAAAATGTTTTATTCTCCTTTTTAGAGGAGTTTCCCCTTTTTATTGATTAATTGTGGGTTTGGTTAGTGGGTGGAGCATGTATTAATTAATTATTTGCTATTTTCAAATACATCGTAGGCTTTTCATCTGCCATTGTCTCATCCAGGTGTTGTTAATAAACTAACTGAATTATATTCATCATGGGTGCAGGTAATTGATAGCAATAATAAATGCACAACGTATTGTTATTATTATTATTATTTATTAATTATTTTTAAATACCATAGAAGTGGAATATTTTACTGCCTTTATTATTTAATTTTTATAGTAAATTTTTACATTAAAAAAAATTTTGGTTTAATCAATCATAATTATTATTAATTGCCATTAATTAATTGACATTTCTCTCTCTCTCAAGGATTCCAATAAGCCGTTGTTTATGGAGGCTCCTGCCCCTCCCATCATCGTATCATCACTTCCTGTCAGTCCAAGTCCAGCCCCTCCCCCCGCCCCCTCACTCTCAGTCCTCCCGTGGGAGGCCATCAGTGGGTACAGTAAATTTGACAGGTGAGAGACTGATGAACTGATTATTCGTTGATGAGTAGAAATACATGTACATGTACCGTATTTCCTTGAATGGGGGCCTTACTCAAATAAATGCCTATCACTAATATTATTATCATTATAGATACATGTATGTATCATTTAGCCAGTGTGCCTCTGTTTAGAGTGGCCTAAATAACTTAATTGTTTATTTTCAGTCTTCACAGCATAAGGTGGCTGTTTTTGAACTCACTTTTTGATTTAATTTTTTGTGATTTTTTTCCTCTGTTAAGGAATAAACGTCTAGACCCTTATTTGAGGAAATACATGCATGAATACAAGCATGGGGGGGATCTACAATACAGAATACATGTACATGTACTTAAGAATAAATTGTACATATATGTACATTTGTACTGTCCCATGCATGTACATGTGTATATGTTACATATAACAGTTAGTGGAGATTGTGGTTCAACTGTTTGTGCTTTTTAAAGGTTATAGGGGTTTCCCCCATTCAAAAATTTCCGATGTGTGGATAGGTCAGTGATGTAGTGATGCCTACAATTAATGAAATTCTACTCATCCTATTTATACTGGTTTTATCTCACCAGGCTCTAGTGGGTCAGACATCACACATCAGGGTGTTAATTGTGTTAATTAGGTTCATTGCCCAGCTGTGGTCCATTGACCCCTCCCCTAAGCCCCCCCCCTGTTCTACTCTATTGAAATGAGCTTCATTAAGACCACCCTACAACATGAAACTTGTTTCATGAAACATCTTTTATATTTTCAACTTTAATGAAACATGTTTCAAGCTCCATTGAATCCTGTATTTTTTTTTAATGTTTCATGAAACAAGTTTCATGGTATATGATAGCCTTTATAGTAATGTCACCATATATACTTGTTCATAATGTACAGTGCACAGGAATTATTATTACTATTATTATTATTATTATTATAGAACAGACAACAAATGTAAAAATATAAAATAGAATACATGTAGGTTAAGTAATTTTATATAGAGAAGGAGAGTAGGAGAAAAATATGATAATAATAATAATAATAATAACTATAAAATAAAATTCTTTAGTTCTCCAAAATTTATTATTATTATTATTATTATTATTATTATTATTATTATTATTGCAGATCTGATGTGAGAGCTGGTCTCCAGTCCTCCTTAAAGATGTTCATAGCGCACACAAGTCAACTCTTCTTACACCAGCAGTCTGGTAGCAACGGGCATCAATTAGAGATACAGGTGGACAGCGGTCGTAGGATATTGAAGTTATACCAAGAGATCGTGCAACAATGGACACTGGACGGGGAAACGTGGTTGTACTTATTGTCAGTATTGCTACATTTAACGATAACATTATTGTATGATGAGTCATCCCCTCCTCCTGAGAACAGAGACACTAGTCTAGGAGGAAGCATAGCTGACCAGCTGCTGCAAGTAATGGAGATCAGTTTCTAGTTATTTCCCTCTCTCTCTCTCTCTCTCTCTCTCTCTCTTTCATCTTTCCCTCTCTTTATCTCTTTGTACCTGTATCTGTACATGTACCTGTACATGTACATGTACATGTACCTGTACAGGTACATGTAGGTATATTTCAATCTTTCTCCATCATTAATTTTCTTCTCTCTCTCTCTCTCTCTCCCTCCCCCCCTCTCTCTCTCTCCCTCCCCCCCTCTCTTTCTCTCTCCCTCCCCCTCTCTCTCTCTCTCTCCCTCCCCCCCTCTCTCTCTCTCTCCTTTCATTTCACTCTTACTCCATTTTATGTATTTACACAATCTTTATCTTTCTTTTTTCTCTCTCTCTCTCTCCCTC
>NW_003551070.1:0-2696 GCF_000090795.2 Amphimedon queenslandica | reverse complement strand
TTTAAGTGGATTGTTAAACAAAATGCTCTAATACATGTAGAGGGTACATGCATTTCAACAAAAATACAAGAAGAAATTTAAAATGTACATCTAGAATAAAATCATTGGTTTCATGTTCATTTATATGTACATGGGTACAATATTCAATTACAGGTTGTCAGGACCAACATGTACATGTACAATGCAAGTGGAGTATCCTACAGGTCATGCATGATTGCCTTTTTGCCTATTACAAATGCTTTACACTATATACTACCTTTTGCATTATTTTAGCCTTGAATTTACACATGTACATGTTCATTATGCAAACAGACGATAAACACTTACATTTTTTCATTTAACTTTGACGAAAAATACAGGTTGATCTTCCAAACCCGACAAATATCAATAACTACAGAATAATTGTAATTATAGACTACTCAACTCTCAACAAAACACAACACTCTCATCAACATAACAAGTTTATCACTCTCAAATACAACATCACGTTTTAAACTCACAAAAGGATTGAAAAGGCACAATTCAATCTTGAAATATACTTTCACTGTAAGAGGGACAGGAGAGGGAGGATGACATTGTGCATAGGAGGGAGTCAAACAAGAGAAAGAATACAGGAAGAGAAACAATACATTAGTCAGGTCAACCAATTGGAGTTATATTAAAGTATGTGAGAATAGAGTAAAAGAGTGTTCCGTCAAGTGGTCCCAGTTCATATACGTCAGCACAAATCTGGGCTATGAAATAAAAAGTGTTGGCTTGGTCATGAGCCTCCTCCTTTATGTGGGTCAGGCCCGCCTGACTAATTCAACCCCAGCTGGCATCAACGTAGGCTAAGAAGTGACCTCTTGGCTAAATAATTGAAATAGACAAGTGGAATATACTATGATTAATGATACTAAGGATTATAAACAACAAAATACAACTAACCTAACATGTTCAACCATTAATTTATTGACTTGAATAATGACCATAGATGACCATCAAAAGAATGAGTGCTTCGATGAGTGCAGCATGGGCTGCATGGCCATAGACATGCAAATGTGAATGAGCCCTAAAATATATTAATAAACTATGTTTTACAGATAAATCTAATCAGCTCAGTATACATAATCCAGGGATTAGGCAACTCCTATAAAAAGTCTCGAGATTTGAGACGTGATGACAATTACAACTTACAAGGGCCTAGTTGTGTAGTTAGGGGGTGTGTGAGCCTAGCCTACTTTTAATCACGTGATCCATATGTATTAGTATCCATAGCGACTATCTAGACTACCCATAAAATGAAAAAATTATAGCTGTATTATTATTGCAAAAAATGTTTTTAATAATAAATTTATCATTATGTTTCAGAAAAGTGACTTTAATGAGTCAAGGAGCCCATATTCGTACTATGCCATTAAATGATTAAAATCATGTTTTAATGACTAAAAGAGAAACATGTAACATTTTTTAGAAGGGAGAGATAATAATCCTAATAATAATAATAGTTATAATAATAATTATAATAAATTTTTCATTATTTTTATTACAGAGGTGTGGCCAAGATGGGCTTCATTGATTGGCCTTGCCTTCATATTGCAAATTTGGCTCAAAGTGGCCTTTTATGACCACGTGACTGAAGAAGCTTAAGTTTTTTTCTTCTTACGAGTAACTTATGACAAGTAGCATGGCACAACACTGCTGCCTAGATATATTTAAAAGATTGGAGAGAGTCTAGTGCTGCCAGCGTGCTACATTTCGGGGTCAACCCTTCACAAAGTCGGAAGGCCAGGAAGAATTTTGGAACATAAGTCGATACCAAGTAAGAACTGAGAAATTCTACACATATTAATAAAACAGAAGGTAGTTGTCTGCTGGAAAGTGATTTTATTTATCTCGAGAATGTCAGCAAAATTGCTGTATTTTTAAAATTTTTCTCCCTTACTTTGCGAGCTTCTTCTCCCTAGCGCTGCTCTTTAAACATTTTAGCTGATAAATGAAGGCTTGCACTAGCTGTGGAGAAAGATCTATGAGTCTAGAAGACTTAGTTTTTTAATTAAAAAGGTTAAAAAAATCTTATTAAGATATGCAGGACAACCCAAGTACTTAATAGCCGCCTACACGGCGAGTCCAACAAGTAAATAATGATATAGTATTTCTAGATCATGTACTGAGGACTCTGTTTCAGTATTACGACAATTTTCATAGAAGTTTAAGAATTTTTAAAATATAGTTATTCTCTAGAGAGGTGTTTTAAACAAAGTAGAGCAACAATTATTTTAAAGAATATTAAATTCATGGAGCGCCTCATTATCACATCTTCCTTTGGATTGAAAAGGATCCTGTTGTTGGTATTGACTGTCCAGAAGAAGTCTTTTTTTAAATACAAGATAGGATTAACTGTAATATACCAGATACTAATGCGTCGCCTGATTTATATTTCTTAATAACAAAGTATTAAATGCACAAGTGCAGCAAATACTGCAAGGGAAATATTAAAGTTAGCAAGACCTATGTATCTAGATGCCGATTTTATTTTCCTAGACCAGTAAGAGATACTATTTGCTTCAATGATGTTGAAAATAGCTTGTAATCATCCAATAAAACATACAGTCTCAAACGAGATATAAAAAAAGCTTGAGTCAATGACTACAATCCTTTACTGTTGAAATTGTGGCGTGCAAATATGGACTTGCAATACATAGCTGAGTGGAGTC
>NW_003551069.1:0-2696 GCF_000090795.2 Amphimedon queenslandica | reverse complement strand
TCTTAATACATTACAGGAATAGAATTATTGTGTTCAAAATTAGCTGTAAGTTCCCCATAAAACAGCATAGCTTTGCTGTTTTCATAAATGATGTGCTCTATTGATCAAGCACTTTATCTCTCATTGTGGCAAGTCCATTGCTGTGATAGTTCTCTGATTCTATCCAAGTTTTCATGTATCTATGTATGCTACCACCCACGCAGTTGCTCAATGAACGAGAAATAGGTTTATACACAATTTATATGGACTTCCGGTTGCTTGGCTGCCCGACTGTAACTTTTTACACAGCGTACTGTATAGACCAGTTGGTGCTAAGTACATTCATGACTGACCGTATTGTTCTAATGCGAAAAAAATTTCATAATAATTTCAATCAGCCATTTTGGAGCCCTAAATCCAGTGGCCATACTGTGTAAAAGTGTATAAAATTTGTTGTTATGCCTTATTGCTGTGCTGTAAACTGCAACAATTGCTCTAAGAAGGGACTGGGAATATCTTTCTTTCGTTTTCCCACTGATCCTGCGAAAAGAGAGAGATGGATAGCTGCTATCAAGAGAGATAATTGGTCACCTTCAGAGTATTCTTGAGTCTGCAGTAGGCACTTTGTAACTGGTAAGAAGCTAATATTTGATGATAGAGCTGTAATAAAGGACATTAATATAGGTAAACATTCTAATGATCCCAGGCATGTAGATTATGCCCCGTCAATATTTCATTACAATGCAAGGGCTGACACAGAGGATCATGGTGCCGCTAACATGGAAAGGTACCACAGAGCAGTTAAAAGGGCAAGAAATGCAGCTGTGCCTATGACTAATGGGCAATGTAGTGATCGGGTCACTCAAAATGCTTCCACCAATTAGTCTCAGCAATCTGACACAGTTGTAAATGATGTTTGTGATTCTCCCATTTGCGATATTGGTTTTGGTAAAATGTCATTTGAGGAGGACAATATTGTAGCTGGAGTTGAGACTAATGGAAGTGAATTAGATGATATCCCTGATGAAGATAAATCAACTCTATACGAGTCTGAGGATAAATTTGAGGAGCATGAGTGGTTCGATGATTCATTTAATGACGAGGATTCTAATGATGAGAGGCTTGATGATGATTCATCTGATAATGATGAACAATTACTGGTAGCAGAGATTAAACAAAATCAAGATAATTGCATTGTTTCCTTAGAAAAAGATCTTGCTGAATCTGAATACGAGATTTCTTTATTGCTACTGGATAATGAGTTATTAACACAAAGCAGCGAAGAAATTCGAGCACATTGTAGCAGTCTGTCAGCATTAGTTCAGTCTCAAACTCAGCAAATACTACAATTAAAGACAATGTATTTAAGATCGGTAAGGGAATCAATTGCTTTACAGGGTTATAAATTTGATGCTAGTATTTTAATTAACGACGATGAGAAAGCACTGTTTTACACAGGCTTAAAATTTGATGTGTTGAACAAGATATATGAGCTACTAAGGTCATCAGCTGAAAGACCTGTTGTATCATCATGCTCTCTAGAAGATGAATTATTTTATACTCTGGTGAAATTGCAACTAGGTCTTCTGAATAAGGATTTTGTGAGGGAGTCTAAATACAGAAAGGGGAGCTGCCACGTCTCTGGGTCTGATTAGCGCCGTCTGTGAGAAATCTGGATGTGCTATCGCTTCTGTAAATAGCTCTCTCTGTTCGTTTAATTGCCAAGCGGTAGAGCTTGGTTAGTAGGGTTGAGCTGGTCAAAATGGCTGCCCGAATTGAGCTATTCTTGCTCATTTCTCTGGGACAATCTAACTTTGTTTCTTACTTGAGAGCCTAGATGAGCTTTTCATTACCTTTAGAAGACTTGGGAACCAGCAAAAGGAGCTGAAAATATTGACAAGTACGGTTTTACGGGGTGCATAAATGCATGCACGCGTGCGTATTCCGTTCAGGTTTCTGCATGCTTCTTCTTCTGCTTCTTTCTGTCAGTCAAAACTCCTCCTAGGATATCAATCACAGAAGAATGATTTTTAAACCATTCTCTTGCACTGTAGTTTAAGAAGTGCAGTCACTCATCAAATACATTCGAACAAAATTAAGGAAAAATCGTGTTCTCTGGCCCAAGCAGTCATGGACTCACTGGTAGACGCCATTTTTAATAGCATGCTATCTTCTGAGCATGCTCAGTACAGTAGGACGTTAATTAGAATAATCATTCACTATGCTTGCAGTTTTCCTTGAGTCTTCTTAAGGTACAGTAGTCATGTAAATTGACTGTAATGTGTAATTTATACCTTGTTGTAATCATAGATACATGTAATATGTGAATATTAATTTAATTGGAGCTGATGAGGGACTTTCCCAAACTATTAAAACTCAGTGGTAGCTGACTGAGCCGCAGACCAAGCCAGAGTAGGTATTATACTAAATTTAGATGTGATATCAATTAATTTGTCACTAATTAGTACACACAAAAGTATGCAAGTAAATGAAGAGCTTTCAGAGTTGGTTAATGTTAGACTGATAATCAAGCTGATGCATTGCAGATGGACCTCTAGAAGCAAGTAATAGAAAGTATACCATGTACATTGTATCAAAAGTTTTTGTTGTGACTCCTTTTGTGAAATACTGTATAGCGCAAATTTTTTAGGGCTGTAAACTTTGCAGATTTAGCGATTTGTTGAAGATTCACAAAAGTTACTTTTGCAAAAATCAAA
>NW_003551068.1:0-2697 GCF_000090795.2 Amphimedon queenslandica | reverse complement strand
AAGGTCATGTGGGACACATGGTGTTCTTTGACTGACTGTGAATAATGCAATGACTTGTCTTCCGGTATTTTCCTCCCACTATTTTGTAATCAGTTTTCTCACCTGTAGAGATCCAAACAAATCATGTCCATAATACTTTTGTAACTAACTTTTTCTCTGGCCTTCTCATGAGTGAGTTTTAAACAAAAGTTAGTGGTTGTGTTTATGTTGATGTATCACGCACATAGTAGTTCCACAGCTTTGTTGTAAAAGAAAGGGATCAATAGATTGAATGTTTCACGTTCAAACTACTTCCACTCCTGTTTCAGGGGATCAATAGTCTGTTTGTTATTGACAAACTAGTTCCTCTCCTGTTGAAAGGGGTTCAATGGTATGTGCATTACACAATCTCATTTCTGGTATTCATTTACTGATTGCATGGACATGTTCTTCAATTATGAATGAATTGACCACACTTACCACATTTTTTTGTGTTGCAGGTGGTTCTAGAAATTTCTTTGGAGAATGTGGTACTTTGATCTCCATTGCAAGGTCTGGTGGATCATCTACACTTGGTGTTGATTGTTAAGATGATTGCATTGGTTGAGGTGCATCAGAAAGTGGGCAGGTTACATCTTTACTTTCATTTTCTGCAAAACATCTTATCTTTTCATAAAGGTACCATTTCCTTTCACTTGAAATACCCTTTGGTAGTTCTACATTAGCTAGATTATCTTCCACTATTTAAACATCCTCTTTCAGCAAATTCAATTGTTTGACTGTGCCATCAACAACTCGTGGGGCTGTAACCAGGTGAGGTGGCATTTACAACTAAGTGTTGAAAGCCTTTCATGCCTTTTATTTTCAGAATAATGTAGCACAGAAACTTGACCTGTCAACTATTTCTACAATGAGTTCACCATTGCTACTTCCTACTAGTTGGTATTTGTGAGAAGAAGACAACTTTAATGAAGTCACCAATGAGTCCCCCTCTCCTATACAGAATTTTTGCTTGAAAAGTTCGAAACACCAGTCTGGACATAAGTTTGTGTCCTACTGGCAGAAAGGATGTTTAAATTGACACATTAAGTCCTATCATGACTTTCCATAAGAGGTACTAAAAAAAAGCATTACATGTAAAATTTTACATTATTGTGCATGCAGTATACTTATCATTTTGCCCAGTGCAGTTGTCAGCATTGAAATGAATATTGATTAAGTTAGGGCCATGATTCTTCAAATAAAAACGTACTAAGCTTTCGACAGGATTTGCCCCTTTACTGTGTTGAATGAGTGATTGATCAAGAAAGTGATAGCTTCACAGCGCACTCCGAATATGCCACATTTCCTTGAAGTAAGAAAATGAATTGGACCTGCTTTTAGTGGACTTGAAGGATAGTGTACCTTTAAAGATGTAAGTAAGCTAGATGCACTTTTACCCTTTCACACTCTCAGCAATGCCATAATGCATTGTCATATGGCAACCAATAATTGGCGGTGACATATTAATGCATTACTGCAGCAACAATAGTTATAGCAACTGCTTCTTTGCGAAAAAATATAGCACTGATGGCTTCTTTTCATTATTCCCTTCATCCTATCATCCTGTTATCCACCGAGGCAGTTACTGAACATCACATTTATCCTTAAAATATATTGCTATTCAGTTACTAATGCATTTCTTCATCAATCACTTTTATCTCTATGGTTAGCAGTCAAAAATAATAAAATACAAGTTTAAATCATCCTAAACAACTTACTTGACAGAGTCAGTATGGCCATGGATGGCAATTAGGGCAAGACATCTGGACAAAACATCAGCCCTGCTGAGTGCTTAAGGGCAGATAGGACATTGTCAGAAGCAACAAATATTTCTAGCTCTGCCATACCTGTCTTGATCAAGCTGAAGAAAAAACTTGACGAGGTAGAGGAGTTTATAGAAGTTATCAGAAAAGTTTTAGAATTGATGCCTTTGGGTGTGGTGCAAGGTTACATGTGTCATACTCTCATTGATCATTTTTTCTACATTAAAGGTGTGCCAAATTTTGAACTCACTTAATCAACTTTTTGTATAGTTTTTGACAAAAATCAAACTTTTACACAAATATGAAGATGAAATTTGGACATTTCTTGAGGAAAAGATTGTGCCTCACATCAAAGATTTGCAGATGGAGTCATGAGTTTGTGCTGCTAACACAGGTGAAAGTCTGAAACAGTCATTTGAAGAAGCTCTGCTTAAAACTGTTACAGGACTTACAGAAAGAGAAGTAAATTAGTGCAAATTATTTCCTTTACAGTTGATGTCTTTTTTGCGAGTAAAAAATAAGGCTGGCAAACCATATGCCTTGTCAATATTAATGCCACATATCATTTCTCAGCTCAAGAGAATCAAAGTTCAACATCAACACCTCACTTTATATATTGTAGCTTCATTGTATTCTGGTTCACCTTCTTGAGCACTGAATCTAAACTAGATGACATACCAAAGGGTCTGGCTGGCCGTAGGGCAGATGGAGCAGTTTACTAGAGGTGTCTAGAAATTCAGATAGAAGCAATAAGCAATGAAATTCTTGTACAGCTAGGCTTAGGTCAGTTAAGCTGCCATTTATTTGTAATAATTATCCAAACAGAACCCACAGATGCTCACCTTCAGAAAGAGTCTGAAAATGAAGGATGTTAGTACCATTGCATTCTGCTTTTAAGTACATGCATAATACG
>NW_003551067.1:0-2697 GCF_000090795.2 Amphimedon queenslandica | reverse complement strand
ACGCCCCCAGGTCGTTAAAAATTGCAGCAACAACAACAACAATAATAATAAATATGATAATAATAATAATATCTCAATAACTAATAGATAGTGTCATTTAGTTCAGTTATAATATCATTCATTGTTGGACAGTGTCTATACTCAACTATCAGGCAGCGTTGAACAAGAGACCTAAACGAGGCTTTTCTAATACCATCAATAAGACCTACTCTCTCTTCTGGTAGAGGAATACATCGTGTTATCATCTCTAGAAGGAGGACACCATAACTGAAGACATCCATTGAAGGAGAGTGTTCCCTTGGATTGGCTGCTTCAGGTGCTGAATAGACGGGATTACCAGGATTAGTGGTCCTACCAATGAGAGGCTGAAGATTAGCTGATCCATAATCAGATACCTTAGCCCTCCATCCAAACCCAGTTCCCTGAAGGAGTACATCAGCACTGCTGATATCTCTATGTAGTATAGGATGAGGCTTGAAGAGATGAAGGTAATTGAGAGCACAGGCTACATCTAAACTGATGTTTAATACAGCATGATAGGCCAGTCCTCCAGTCTCTAATTCCTTTCTTAGGCTGGTTGGCATTAGCTCTGTCAGGATGATTGGATTACCCTCTGTAGTAGCTCCTATGAACTGAAGAAGGTTAGGATGACATATTTTAGAAGCAATATTCATTTCATGAGAGAATTTCATAATGTTATGAGGAGAGATAATGATTTCATAGAGACACTTTGCAGCAACCTTCAGACCACGAAAATCAGCCACTTTGACCTCTCCCCATCCTCCTTTACCAAGGACTACCCCTGTCATTGTAATCTCTCTTATATTCACTAATTCTAACATTTCTTGCACAAATTCCTGGAGACTCTCAGTGAGACTCTTAGACTGCAACACTGAGAGCTGGAGAGATGTCAAACCTTGCTGCTTCTTGAACTTCTAGAGGAAGAGAGAGAGAGAGAGGAGCAAAAAGAGGAGAAAGAGGCGGGTGGGAGGGGGGGGGAAAGAATGAAAGATAAAGAATTAAAAATGAGTAAAAATAAATAGAACAAAGCAATGACAAAATTTATTCATAAGTACATGTACATTGTACATATGCACACATGATAATTTACATGCACATCTACATTACATTACATGTACATGTAAAATGGCAGATAATAAGCACTTGTGTTCACAGCAGTGACTTATGATTTGGTCCGACAACTGTCTACCAAATCTCCTCAAACACTTAACTGTGACTTCTTTTCTAGTAACAGAATTATTAATAACTTTTAATAACTAGCCACACCCACTTTATGAGTCTTGTCTATTTGATCAGTTAAGCTTGAGAAAAAACTGGAGGCGTCCTAGAAAGTAGGCACGGTCAAATAGGGTGTGATTCTGTGACGTACCCGGTGTTCTAAGATGTTGATGGGTTGACCCTCTAGTCTCAAGTTCTTCCAGAAAAGATCAGAGGTATAGTACTGTAGATTAAGATGACCAAGATACACTAGGATACTGTAAAAGAGAGAGAGAGAGAGAAAGGAGGAAGGATAGTACAAAAAATGGAAAGGAAAATTCATTAGTTACTTTTAAAAGCAATACATGTATATTATTGATAATTATTGTATAGCGAGTTTATTGTGGCCAACATTTCCAAGAGTATATCATTTTTACTAGGCAGTATAAGTAACTGATATCTGATGAGTGAATTTAATCATAAATCATTATGTTTAAAATTTTTGCGAAAGCCAAATTGCATGCATGAGCTGATTTGTGTTATTGAAATAATTATTACAAATATTTAATGAACAACAAAATTAATAAACAACAAGACGCCCATTAGAAGTATCACAAACACACAAGAATCCATTTTTGTTAAATGCTAATCCAAAAGGATAGCTAAATTGATCAACATTTCTGCCTTCACTTCCAAAACAGCTAACAAACACACCATCACTTGTGAAGACTGATATACGAGCATTGCCCCATTCACTAACATACACTAGACCATTAGCTGCAGTGTCTATTGCTATATTATTTGACTTTTTAAGCTGACCAGGACCAGATCCATAAGTACCAAACTGACCCACAAACTTTCCATCTGGAGAGAACTTTTGAATGCGATGATTATCACTATCAGCAACATACACTAATCCTTGATTGTCAATAGCTATGTCATATGGAGACTGAAACTGTCCATTAGCTGATCCTCTACTACCAAATGAATGAGAGAAGGTTAGATCAGGACTCAAGACTTGTATACGATGATTATTTGCATCAGCAATATATACCTGTCCTGTTATAGGAAAAATGGATATACCATGAGGAGAATTGAATTGTAATAGTTCACTGCCCTCCTCACCAACTGATGCTATAAGGTATCCATCCATGCTTATCTTCTGGATCCTGTGCTTATCAGATACAAGAATGAATTTGTCTGGAGTAATGGCTACACCACAAGGGCAAGAAAACTTGTTATTACTACTTCCTCCTTCCCCTCCTATTGATTTCACTTTCTTTCCTTCATTATCCAGTATTGTTACACAGCTACCATTCCATTCAGCTATTATAAAATGATTACCATCACTTACAGCAACTCCCCAGGGAAAGTTAAGCCCAGTCATTGTACGTACCGGAGTGATATTATCAAGGTAAGGATTGAAAGGGATTACTAAGGAGGTATCCTCAAGGTGTACATCATATACTTGTACTTTTA
>NW_003551066.1:0-2701 GCF_000090795.2 Amphimedon queenslandica | reverse complement strand
TTGCTTCCTTTCCACGTCATCTATTTGGCAAGACTGTTGGCTGTCAAGCAAAGATCACTTTTTCTCAGGATCAAAATATCACACAGAGTCACACTCATTGGAGTACAGAATCAATCATGCTAGATTTTCTTGATAAAGTGGTTGTTCCTTATGTTAAACAAACAAGAAATGAACTCCAGTTTGCATCTGATCAATCTGCTTTGGCCTTATTTGATGTCTTTAAAGCACATCGTTGTAAATCTGTCCTGGAGAAGATATGTCAGAATCATATTCATAAAGTGTTGGTACCATCAGGATGTACATGTACAGGGGAACTACAACCCCTTGATGTTAGTGTTAACTCTGTGTTCAAGGAATCTATGAAATCTCCCTTTTCTCACTGATATGCCTACATTGTATGTGCTTCTATTGTAAAACCACTACATGGAAACTGGCTAATGATGTCATTCACATACTGTACATGTGCCTTAAAGACAGTAATGATATTTTACTAAAAGGATTTGAAAAAACTGACATTTTGAATGTATTGTAAACATTTTGATAATTTTTGAGATGCCAAATTTAATAGTTGCTAATTTGACATTGAAGCATAAATAAAGTAGCTGCTAACATTAATAGGTTTACAGTATATACTTGTACATCTCTTCTTCTTAACAAAATATCAGTTTCTTTAATGTACATGTAGATATGCAGTATCCAATTTAGCTCCAATAACTACATTAACAAGTTACTTACATTGTACATGTACATGTACACATACATGCACTTTTTGTACATGTACACAGACGTCTACATGTACAGTACATGTACATGTAAAAAACTTTAAGCTAAAGCTACACATAACAGTTCATTATCGAAAATGTCTAGTAGCCTTTTAGTTTTTATGGACTACCATACAGTGTAAGGTGAATTTCGTTATTATATACAAAATTGATTTTTGTTTGCAGAAAAAATTCTCCATGATCATTATTTTCCACTGCTCAAATTGTTAAGAGAGCAAAATATATGGCAGTACTATTAACTTTTTGTCACTATAGGCAAACAAAGGTTGTTTTCCATAAAATTTGCCACTACATGTATACCATAGGTCGGGATATATTTGCGGTCATAAAAAATTCAATTAAAAACCATGGAAATTGTTAGAGTGTTGCTATGACAATTAAGACCACGTGTTTAGTGTTCAGCTATTCATCTGTTCTTTAGCAGCTATAGTGGAGCCATTCACCAATAGCAAGTCCTCTATCTGAACACTGCAGCAAGGTGCTTTTCTTCACTATTGCGCTGTTTACAATTAAAATAACACCTCAGTTTCCATGGTTTTTAATTGAATTTTTTATGACTGCGAATAATTGCAGCCGCAAATATATCCCGACCTATGGGTATGAGAGTTTAGCAAAATTTGAATCAAATTTGAGGGGCATACATGCTGTAAACCCATTAATAATTACTATCCAAGTATCCATTAATTTTAACTAGTTTAACCTTTGACCTAATTTCGACGTAAATATGATTGTCAATGTGCAATTGGTTGCCTTAGTTATAAAAATTGTTAAAATTAATGGACGTTAATGTACCCACCACTGCAAAAACATTAAACATAAGGTTATTAAAAAACTACTGTAAATTTTTGTCTTAAAATTGTGCTGGGATTTAATTTTTACAAAGTACGAATGTGTTATGTAATATTAAATGTGGCATGTAATTACATGAATGATCTAATTTTTTGCGAAATTCTAATCTAGTAAATTATAATCACAGTAAAATTTCCTAATAGACGGTATTTTGGCAAGTACAGTAGCTCCAACTTTCTGCATAGCATAAGGCCATCAATCAATATACATGTATGTCAGTAAAATATTGTAGAGCCATGGCTATTGAACCTAACAAAGCACATACATGTATGTACATGTGGAAATTGTATTATGAATTTTAAATGTTCATGGTTTGTAATAGCGAGAAATTTTGTGGCCCAAAAATTTTCACGGATCCGTCTCAAAATCAATTTTGTGGCTTTAATTTTTGCGGTTTTCTATTCTTAAATTATGTTAAATTGATTTTCATGGATTATATTTTCATGAATTTTGAAAAATTTGAAATCCAGAATATTTTGGGCCTTCCTGCTATATGGTATACAGTCATAACTCACCGCTCTTATTCCAAGTAAAGGTATCACGTAATTTTTGTCCCTCAATATCAATATCAAGTCTAATGGGGACTAGTACTTCTTGTATAGCAGCAGCCTCATAGAGCGCAGCTGGGTTCTTGTCATCATAACTACAAGATAATAATAATAATAAACATTAAATACGTGTAGTATTATGACACAGGTAGCATGCTAGAGTACACACATATACCGTATATCCTTAAATAGAAGCCGCATGTGAATAAATGCCGGGGTAGCAATAGAATTGAACTATAAATACACAAATCTACCCTTGAAGTACATTGTATATCAGTAGTCTTGGCCTGAAGTTCCAGAATTCGTGCATGAAGTGACAGGTTCGAATCCCGCTCTGGGCTGGAGTTTTTTTATTTTTAAAAATTTTGACACCCGGGCTTATATTCAAGGAAATACGGTACATGCACTTATATGTATATGTAGTATTATGCACATAAATAAGCAAGATTTTTGGTTATAGATTATTAGTTTATAATTAATACCAATTACGATTACATTCATACATTGCACAAAAATTTCAGT
>NW_003551065.1:0-2701 GCF_000090795.2 Amphimedon queenslandica | reverse complement strand
ATGTTGGGGGTATACTTTGTACATTCTTCAATGGGGAAAAGGTGTTATTTTACCATTTTGCCAGCAGAGCAAAGGAGCTGCATCCAGAGAGAAAAGATTCCAACTTTAATCTCCATTTCTTTACCACTGCAACAGTTAGGAGCCTCTAAGTTATGTGGAAAAGCAGATCAGGCCGATTTTATCTTTTTGGTCCATTGGTTACTGTATAGTTGATACTCCCAAGATGGCAGCCAACAAATTCTGTTGTTTTTACGGTATCCCTATGAATCTAGTTAATAGTATTTGCGTAACGTTCGTGTGCATAAAATGCTATTAAAATGGAGAATTCTCTCCTTGAAATTTTTGGTCAAAGATCCTGTACAGGGGCTATTGCTTAATTTTTGAGTAACTTTAGAAAATTTGTAAAAAATCAAAACTTGATGGGAATCAGCTCAAACTTTCTACGCAACATAAGAACATGTATATGCATCAGAAAAAGTAATTAAAATGGGGAATTTAATCCTTGACATTTTTGGGGAAATTTGTCTTGAGACCCTCTACTACAGTACAGGGCCTTTTGCCCGATTTCGAAGCAGCTTTGAAAATTCGTAAAAAATCCAAACTTGATCAGAATCAGCTCTAACTTTCTACATAACATAAGTACATGCACATGTATAATACTACAAGTAAATAAAAAACATTAAAAATGGGAAAATAGTAGGATTGAATTGGGAAAAAGTAAGGAAACAAGAGGGTAATTGCAAACTGGTATGGTAAGAAATCCTACACCACTGCATGAAGACTGTTACCCAAAAGCATAGCAATTTATCCTCACGGCCAACTATGATAGCACCGTATGAAGCCTTCATCTTTGATGCAGTGGTGTAGGATTTCTTACCACACCAGTTCATAGGCGGATCTAGGCCCGGGCAATGCCCGGGTAGATTTTACTCGAGACCACACCCATTGGTGTGGTTTGGCTATAATAAGGGCTGGGTTGCATGACAATACTGTTATAATCTTATCACAATACATCTGAACAACCACAAACCACACAGTAATAACAATATACATAGCTTCTGATAGCAAAGCAGGAGGTTAAGTGGTGAATAATTAACCAATTTGACCACACCCTTCATGAATATTAATGAGCCCGGGTGGTCTTGGATTTCTAGATCCGCCTATGCACCAGTTTGCAAGTACCCTCTTGTTTCCTTACTTTTTCCCAATTCAATCCTACTATTTTCCCATTTTTAATGTTTTTTATTTACTTGTTTCCATTCTTTTTTCTTAATGTGATAAATTACATCCTGTTATGATTGTGTGGTTAGGTTAATTATATTCATACTGATCACGTGCGCATAAATTAAAATGGCGTCAAACCACAAACCCACGCGGTGTCTGCAGCTGGATTTTGTCTTCCATTTTGTTCCCTGTCTTTGCTTCTTTTTGAAACTACCTTTGTGGTCCTTGACCCAAGCACAGAAGAATGATACAAAAGCCAACTTGAGCGGTTCACTGGATTAAAAGATTATCCGGTGCATAGAAGAACATGAAAGAAGAAAAAAAAGTCTGAAGAATTTTGCGGTAGAAATTTGAATTCGGGCCTGTTCTCTAGAAATGCTCCTGCTACATTACAGGCCACTTTAAAGGTACCAGGAGAATCGCTCAATGAAGGAGAGCTCATCTAAGCCATTTATAAGGCTGTACAATGTAAGATAAAAGAGTTATAAGTGTTTGAAAATCATAAAAACGCCCGCCATCTTGAAAAATCAACCTCAATCCTACATATAGGCTACCGCCTATATAATATGTTTCCTTTTTACCATCATTAGGCCATGACGAAAGGCCCTGAAGGTACAACAATAACTTAGGACTATGCTCTTATCTTGAGGAACTTCTAAAGGTGTCACTGCAAATTTACTACAGTACTTAAAGTAGAGTTACTTTTTCTCTTTAAGATTCCAGTCATGCTACTCTTTTGAAGGCTGTTCCTCAGTGTTGGCATGTTGCAGTGTACAGGATTCCAGAGAATGTCATGCTTTTTGGCTCAAGCTACGGACATTTCAGAGAATATAAATCTGTGAGTAGTTTACTTTAGTTTTAAAGTTTTTGTGTAGCACATGCATTGTCAGGTTGGCATGGTTAATTCGTTATTATATAGGCGTTAGCCTATATGTAGGATTGAAGTTGGTTTTTCAAGATGGCGGCTGTTTTTATGATTTTCAAACACTTATAACTCTTTTATTTTACGTTTTACAGCCTTATAAATGACTTAGATGAGCTCTCCTTCACTGAGCGATTCTCCTGGTACCTTTAAAGTGGACTGTAATGTAGCGGGAGCTTTTCTGGAGAATAGGCCCAAATTCAAATTTCAGCCAAATTCTTCAGACTTTTTCTTCTTTCAACTTCTTCTATCAACACTGAAATCTTTTAAACTAGAAAACCGCTCCAGTTGGCTTTTACAGCAATCTTTTGTGCTTGGGTCAAGGACCATAAATGACTCTTCAAAAGAAGCAAGACAGAGAACAGATTGAAAGACAAAATCCAGCTGCAGACACCATGTGGGTTTGTGGTTTGATGCCATTTTAATTTTTGCTCACGTGTGATCAGCTTGAATATAATTAACTTAACCACAAAATGTAAATAATTTATTTAAGAAGAAAGAAGGGAAACAAGTAAATAAAAAACATTAAAAATGGAAAAAATAGTAGGATAAAAT
>NW_003551064.1:0-2701 GCF_000090795.2 Amphimedon queenslandica | reverse complement strand
AAAAATTAATTTAATTTATTTATTTACTCTTGCTCCGACATTTCCTAAATTTTGAATAGTTTTAGAAATGAGAAGCAAAGTCCTTGAGACAGTCTGATTCTAAAAAGGAACAAAAAACATTAATAATAATAATAATAATAATAATAATAATAATAATAATAATAATATTTTTGTCATTATACACTATATAGCTGGTATAAAATTTTGCTGATTTGCTGGTGTATTTTAATTACAGAAATTAATGTCCGGGAGCCATTGAGCATTAACACATAATTGTTAGGTAAATTGTTATTAAAATCCCAAAATCACTAAACTTTCTTCCCTTCCAAATTCCACCAGCTGCTACACAGTACATGTATTTTATTTCGGTGTGTACATGTACTGACTGGATTCTCGGGTCGTAGTCCGAACAGCTTTGGATTCAAAATGGCCGGAGCAAAAAACCTTAAGAAGATAAACCCACTTATCGATGTGAATCGGACTTCATCTTCAAACTCTAAAAATAGGTGGAGTTAACAAAGGGGCGTGGTTATTGGGTGTGGTCTCACCAGGGAATTGTTTGACTGATAGTGTTCGTAATAAATGAAATATTCTCTTCATAACTGAGGGACAGGAACGGGCAGAACTAGTAATGGCACTCATGAGCTTCTCAACAAAAAATAATAAATTAGTCTATGGAGGGAAAGAAATAAATTATGAATACAATAATGTATTGTAAAAAAATGTAATTAAAATATTAGCAAAAATAAGTTTTGGAGCAACTTTAAAAATTCGTAAAAAATCCAATTTTGATCGGAATCAGCTTAAACTTTCTACGCAACATAAGAACATGTATATGTATCTGAAAATATTATAAAAATTAAAAATTCTCAACTTTTAATTTTTGGCAAAATTCGGCCAACGACCCTGTACTATAGTACAGGGACTTTGACCCAATTTTGGAGCAACTTCAAAAATTTGTAAAGAATCCAATTTTGATTGGAATTAGCTCAAACCTTCTATACAACATAAGTACATGTACATGTATACAATCATTTCAAAGTTACCATGTTAAGGTCAATATTTTCTCCTTCAGATAATTTCGACTGATCAATTTCACACGACCTCTTCACTTCAAAAATCTAAATTAAAACATTAATTACATTGTACATGTATCATTAATATTATTATTATTATTATTATTATTATTATTATTATTATTATTATTATTATTATTATTATTATTATTATTATTATCATTATTATTATTATTATTATTATCATTATTATTATTATTATTTATTACCTCATCAATGCAAGGCTGCAGTGTCCTGTGTAGATAAGTTTGTCCAACAACTTTCATAAACTCATCAATCACTTTACTGGCCACAGAATTACCACGAAACAATGTATTAGGATCACTAGAATAAATAAATAAATAAATAAATAAATAAATTAATAAATAAATAAATAAATAAATAAAGATTATTAATTATAGTGTAGCCTCTATATAATGGACACTTATGTACAAGAAAGTATCTCTGTTATACAGAGGTGTCCTTTATGTGGAGGTTATTTTATACAGTAAGGAATGTAATTGGTACACTAGGTGCTGTCCGTTAAATGGAACAACAAATTAATAATAAATAAAGCATTACCTGGTGGAGGTAACTTCAACTGTAATCAGTCTATGAGCTAACTCCTCAAACTAAAAGATAAAATACATGTACATGTACATTATCAACATAAACATGTCCATTAGTTTCATACTTTATTGAGTTGGAGGAATAGATTGACTATACAGAGACCCATTGCTGATCTGTCCTTACTCACTTCATTCAGTATACACAATGAGGTATCTTGAAAATCCTACAGTACATGACATAGAAATAATATCAAACAAACAACAAGATTAACTGTCACAACAAAAACATGTCAACATGTCAACTAGTACATGTACATGTAGCTGAAATCTTTGGTACAAAGTTAGAAACCTATACAAAAGTACCGTGAACATTCTTAATAAAGAGGATACACTGTAAATATGCATCTACATATGTACATGTACATGTAAATGTATGATAAGTAAAATCTTTAATAATTATAACATGTATACATGTACAGTACATTGCTGTAATTAGAATATACACTCGTACCGGTTCAGTGATGGAGTTCACTAGTAGGTTCAGTAGTGGTTGATAAGTGGTTGATGTGAGTATATAGTCCTCATGGTATATTAGTAATAATCTCATTGATCCAATCTTTAGCGGACTGTACTCTGACCCGGGGCGGAGACTGTACCAGGCCTGGTAGGAGCGAGGTGGGTGTGGTCCAGTGAGTGATAATGAGGAGAGTGATAAGTGTATCTGTCCTAAGAACACGTCCCCCATTAGCTGCTGCTGGTGCCACAGTGATATCCTACAGTACATGAAGGGGCACATGTACATGTACATACTAATGGTAGGTGGGTTAGTCATTGGGAGAATATTTCAATTGAAGTTTAATATTGGATCATATTAAAGTATTATCATCAATATCATGGTATTATCATTATCATTATTATTATTATTGTTGTTATCAATTACCTGATTATAAAATCATTGATTTTGTCGTCTTTTCCTAACTAAAAATAAAAACAACAACACACAATCATACAACATGTACAGCAAAACATAAAAGAGAGAGAGAGAGAGAGAGAGAGAGAGAGAGAGAAGACATGCTG
>NW_003551063.1:0-2705 GCF_000090795.2 Amphimedon queenslandica | reverse complement strand
ATGAATTTAAATGAAATTTAAATGAAAATTTTAAATGAAAAGTTCCTGGTCTGTATTACTATATAAGTGAAACATTTCACTGCCTTTATTATTTTAATATTGTTTTTAATTAATGGGCTGCATTACTAACTTCATTTATAACTGTTTTTTATTAACTTTTGTTATTGTTAGTAGCAATACACTAGTTTCCTTCTGATCCCATTATGTGACTTGGAATTACACATTTACATGTACATGTATGTTACCAATCTGCACAGTATGATACTTTTTGTGTTTACATGTAAATTTATTGCATGGATTAAAATTGTTTATCATTTATTATTTTTATTATAGCTCCTGCATTTTGAAAAGTTTGTGGAATTTCATTGCTTTTTTTTAAATTAGTAAAAATGATGAAACCCTTTGAATGTTTGATGCTAATATTGTAAATGTAACTTGTCATTGTTGTTGCAGCTACACAGCATTCAGACAGTGTGTAGGAGCATAATACAATTTGACAGAAGTTGACAGAAGCTATAGGCATTGACTCTAGCAAGAAAGTTTGATGCCTCAAAATTTCGTTATGACATACGGTAGGGCTCCTTTTATCAAGGGCTATAAATGTTTCATGAAAGCACATACAATGTACATGTATACAAGTACATGTATGTATTTTGACTTCAGCATATAGATTATAATTGCAAGGGATGTGTTGACATGTACACGTGCACATATTTTGAAATAGGGATGTCATTTTTGAGCTACATGTATTTTAAGACATTACAAGCTATTCAACATTTTTTTAATGAATTACAGTATTTGTCTATAATTGAAAATCCCAAACTAAAAGTGAAATCCTGCATAAGCTGCAAGACATTACCATAACTTAATTAGTGTTTTTGCTAGCAGGTGGCAGATTTTCTCATGCCAGGGGTCACTATAGAATTTGGAAATGCTTTGTAGATCTTGATTTTTTGTTTTGTCAAAGTTCCTAAGTTGTTCCAGACAGCATGTTCTCATGAAGAATTAACTTTACAATACCAATTATTATAATTGCTACTCTGCAGCAGTTAGGCATGAACAACATAAGCAGAGGTCCTCCTACATTTACTGTATGTATAGACAATATGCTGTATGTCTGTTGAAAAAATTAAAATCGCTTGCTATGGCATGTAGCTTAATTAATTAATTTAATCCTTTGTAGTTTATGCACCTTTTTGAGGTAACTCAAGTTAGTTCACAGACTTCACACAAGGCATTTCTCCAGAGTTAAAGAAATAATACCAACTGCATGTTTCTCTGAAACCTAAGCAAACTATTTTTAATTACAGATTGAGTGTATGCACCTTAGTGCTTTTACAATTTTTGGAAATTTTGTGGAGCCATTTTGATTTCCTGTGTGCTTATTGTAGTTATTATTAACATTGTAACCTACACAATGTCAGAAATGCTACTTTACTCAACTGCATGAGTCATGTGACCATTTTTCTACACAATGCAGTTAGCATTATACCTTGGTGCTTATTTATTAATAAGATCTTGCTCACATCTCTGTCCTGAGTATTTACCTTATGTCTTAAGTAAAGGGAGCTTTTTGTTAATGACAATAGTTGAAGCATAATGAATTGACACCTCGTTAATTTTTGGTTTGTATTTTGTGGTAAGCCACTAACCCACGAATAAAATTCTATTTTATGAGTTAATTCAAATACAAGGACAACGTAACAACACTATTGATAAATAACAACACTATAATAATATTAATAATGTTTGTACTAATTGAGATATACAGTGCATGTAACAGTGATTAAGTCATTATTCCTTTTTTTGTCTTTTTAAATTTGGGCATTCAAAATCATTTGATTCCACCAATTCTGAAAATGAGGGTCTCATTGATATTTGTGGTCGTCTTCCTTTTATGCGACCTTAGGAGAATATTAATAGATATTATATTAATTAACTAATTACTATTATTTACTAATATGTACCTGACTGTACAATATGGTCCAGTTCAATGTCTGCCTCATTTTGTTTACTTATTCTCTCTGATAAATTTGTTCCTTTGATATCAAGAGGGTCATCTTCATGTTTGTGATTATTTGAACCCAATCGATGTTTTCTTGCCCCATCTGATATTTCAGGTGTGCATAGTGTATCATCAGTTATGATGTTGCTTTTGGTTTCACCTATTAATTATACTTGTTACTATACTTACATGTATACATGTACATACATACATACGTCACTACATTAATATCCACATGCAATCATAATCTTAAACACATAATATTGGCTGCATGTTTTAAATGGTTGCACCTGTCAGCTGTACATACAAAGTTAGTTTGTGTTTAGTTAGTGTTTTTTTCCTAATATTTCCTTGTTTTTATGCCCTGCATCATGTTTGTCTGTAGTCTATAAATACAATGCACAATCTATTAGATATCACAGCTATATGTACATATATGTACATGTTGTTTACATTAAATATTGTTTATGATGCATGAGTAGGGGAAGCGCATTATATGTTTATTGTACATGTTTGTACATGTTTATTGCTTATTTTGATAGAAATTCATGTACTTGTTGCTGTTGTTTTCAATGAAGCATCAAAGTGTTATTTTAAATCAAACAGTAATGGAAACATGTTTAATATTGTTGATCGGTATTGTGTATCAGTTCTATATCAGGCATAACCATGAGAAAGTTTACTAATTTGCAAACCCTCG
>NW_003551062.1:0-2706 GCF_000090795.2 Amphimedon queenslandica | reverse complement strand
ATGTTTAAATGGCATCAATGGCTTACTTGTCAACCCAATACAGACTAGTATGAGCCCTAATAACAGAGCTGAAGCCATCATCATCCCAGCAGTGACTGAACTGAACTGAAAGCACAATCATTTCATTATATATTCACAACAAATACTAAACCTGCTTCATACTTGTACTTATAACATATCAATATTACTATACAGTTTAATCGTTGGTATGCAATACACAGCTAGTTAATGTAATAATTTTTTTAAATTATACATGTTCTGATAATAGTTAAAATCTTGTATATGAGCTCTTGGATGTAGCAATGGAATAGTTTTCATGTTACAATTAGTGAAGGACATGTAGCATTTATTAGTTTAATAAGAATAGCTAAAATTAATAAAATAAAATAATTTATATAGATTTAGCTATATCTGTCTTTGATATCTTTTACAGCAAATTGCTACTAATATTATAATTAATACAGCTGTAAATATGATAACTGCAATGACAATTGCTGCAATTTCTCCTTGGCTTAAGCCACCATTTCCATTATTTCTTGGTGGTTGACATTGATATTCAGTAGTCATTGTATAATTATCTATATAAAACACTCAATACGTAAACTATTACACACACAACATACTTTGCTTTCCTGTGCTGAAATTATTCATTGGTGTAATTATAAAAAGATAGGTCTCATCGTATTTTAATGATCCATTCCATTCTAATTTATTATAATTAGTTATATTATATGATTTAGCACTGGAGTTGTATGCAGATATACATATGCTATAGTGCTGTAGACTTGGATGCTTTAACCCTGTATGATCTGGTTTTGCCTAATATACACCATGAATGAGTCTAAATTTATGGCATATTCTTTATTTTACCAGTATTATATTCAGTGTAATATCAACACAGCAACTATTATTCTCACAAGTAGATTTGTTATTTATTTCAATACTCATCACTTCAATAGGAGCTACAAATCAAAATCAAATGCATGTTATTAATTTATACATATTATCCCTACCAAGTGTGAATGGTTCACTGATGTTACTTTGCTGTCCATTCCACCCTCTAACAGTGTATGCATAGGTTTCTGTTGTGTTTAGTTCATTTGAGTTTATAAGTAAGGCTGTCTTGTTAATATAATAGGTCAATACACCGGTTGATGTACTATCATAAATGGTCACATTATACTCAGTAGAAGTACAGTTATTCTCAGTGTCCTCCCATTCTAAAGTAACTCCACTTGCATTGAAGGTTGTTGTTAAGTTTGTTGGAGCTTTTGCATTATAACCTATTGAAGGATAATTTACTTTTAAAACTACTTCAATTCTTACCTGAATCTGTGATATTTGTAGTTCTATTGTCATTTACATTTCCATTTTTGCACACAACATTAATGCTCTCAGATGCATTCAAATGAAAAGTGAGCCTTGAGCTATTATCAGACTCATTATAAGTGAAGTTGTATCCATATTCTTTAAAAGAATTATGAAATATATTCAAATTTACTTTCGTGACAGGTATCCAGCTCTGATTGCAGGATCCTAGTACTCTATAACTGATGGTCCAGTCTATTGCTCCAGTATTTGTTGTACAGTTACACTCCACTGTATCTCTAGCACACACACTTCCATTAGTACATTGAAAGTGTGTCACAATACCACCTACACAATCATAATTATACCTGAAAATGTTCAAATGGCATCAATGGCTTACTTGTCAACCCAATACAGACTAGTATGAGTCCTAGTAACAGAGCTGAAGCCATCATCACTCCACACAATTGAATTGAACTGAAAACAGCACAAACAATCACTCCAGTATATAGCACAAACAATGACCTTAGTATATTCATATCCATAAGGGACAGATCAGATTCCTGGTCACATACCCACCCATCCCATTCATTGTGTATTCATTCCTAACATAACTGTGACGTGATATCATGTAATCAATTCGCCCAACCAGCAATCTCTTTAAGAATGTTTTTCACTCTCTTGATGTACAAAAATATGTCACTATTTATACCAAACAAACATGTATGAATCAAAAACAGTAATGCATGAATAATTTCAACATACATAAAACCATTCAGAGGCTGAGGTGAAATAGGGTTCACACATAGCACAGTAAAATTCAGTCACATTACTACCTAAATTTACAAAATCCTCTACAATCATGATGTTACTTGAAATGGCATCAGACCCTTACTGCACAAAGTAGTATGAGTTCTAATAACAGAACAAAGCCTGTTAACATTCCAAATCACTAAAATACATATCCACAACACATTCCTGTTCATATTCTGACCCATTCATTTTATATGCATGCTGTGGAATTTGAATTAAAGCATTTGTAGTACCTGAGTCTTCAGATATATAGCAATGAGAGATGCTTTTGCCTATACATGTTAGAACATGTATTGCAAATATAAGTTGACAGTATCATTTTAATTCAAATATTGTAAATTTTCTTTAAAGGATAAATTGCTTCATAAGTATAATATTTGTCAATTTATTTAGTACCATACTAATGATTGTATTAATTTTCCTAAAAGTTTACTGCATAAATAGCATATTATACGAGTAACTATAACTAAAATTATGACTAAAGTTATTGCTATTGCTGTGGTTACTCCTAGTATGAGCCATATTCCTCCTCCTCCATTATTTCCTGATGATTGACATTGATATTGAGAAGTCATTATATCATAC
>NW_003551061.1:0-2707 GCF_000090795.2 Amphimedon queenslandica | reverse complement strand
AACAAATGATAAGAAAATGAAGAAGACAGAATGAACAAGAATGGTCAAGCAACGTAGAAGAGAGATAAAGTCCTACTGACCAAATGCAACAACTAAACAAATGAAGGTGAAAGGAGAGAAAGACTAAGTAAGGCTTTGTTTACATGACCAAGCCCTAATCTGCATCGTTGTTGTTATTACTGTTTTCAGGTGTTTACACAAATAAAGCAGCTGTGTTTTCATTACAATTTCAGTTTTTGTTTTCTTGTGATTTAGCATAAATATACAAATACAGCAAATATGATAAGGGTGTAAACGACACCCTTGTTCGACCGAAAATACCTTCATTTTACTCTTACAGCAAATTTTACTTCAGCTGGATCATTGAGTTTAAAATCTTCTGTATGTTAAATGTAGTTGTGTAAACATGTCCTAAAAAAGTTTAGCTAGACACAAAAAGTGGGCAATCCGTTTACACCCGTGTAACGTAGGGGTGGAGCAACCGCCTACCTTTATGACTTCCTAGTTGTTACCATTTAGTACACAGCCATATGTTATGATGCCTGTATCAGCAATATTGCCCAACATTAATGAATCAAGTCTGATGGCAGTACTGGTACAGTCCTGACAGGTATCATTGCTGATTGTGCTTGTTGCTCTGGACTGAACCAGTGCAATCTTTTCATAATTGTGCCAAGACTGATTTCATCACATGATAGTATCATGACTGATTACTCAAAATGGGCAATTCGGAACTAAATTCATGACTGATTCAGAATCTTTGTGTATGCTGCCTGCTTTCTTCACTGCTTTTGTGCACTTCTAAAACTAAAAGGATCTACTGAAGCTTAAAGAACCTTACTATACATTCAAAGATCTTGTGACTACAGGAAGTTATGCATGATAATACATAAAGAATCCTGGCTTTACCATAGCAACCACTGCACCCAATGTACATGAACCTTATTACCTGATGAACGTACACCTACATGTAAGATGCATATACATGTACATGTATAAATTCTAATTCCGTGTAGTCTTTAGTCTGAAGCAGAACATCATAATGTTGCTATACCTGGGGCTGGCTAATTGCAAAATTTTTGATGATTAGTGAGTTTTAATTTAACAAATTTTGTCATCATGTGCCATTGAGTATGTGCATAAATTACTCAAAGTGGTGGATTTGATTTTGAATAATGGCTATTAAAATGCCAAATTCAGCAAAAATTGTCCTCCCCAGCTATACGTATATCATATCAATAATCAGTATAGTAAGACTGATTGCCAGGAGCAATAGTAAGTAGATTATTGAAAAGATAGATAAAGCAAGAAGTCACGAATTTAGAGTTTTTGGTCTGTTGGCAAAATTTAAAATAGCAAAATTCCTGTATCTTCATTGCCATGTGGTGTAGTTTGTAAGCTATTTGCAAAAATATTATGAAATCTTAATAATGAAGGATTAGTGACTGCATGAAGTACCAATGAGTACCTGAGACTCAATAAGACGTCTCACTGAAGGCCACCAGTAATAGTCTCTTACTATCAGACACTCACTCTCTATCACTGCATGGAGAGATATTAATAATAACAAGAGTACATAATTATCTATTCTTGATAATAATAATAAAATAATAATAATTGTTTCTACATTTTTTGTTGTCTCCCTCTTCAATCTCTAGTGTTTTGTCTCTTAGGCCACTTATTTTTATAGTAATTCATATTATCAATAATAATTATTAGATTAACTCTGGACTTGCATCATTATTATTATCTGTACTATTCATTATTTTACATTAATTTTCGTTGATAATAATAATGCTCTAGCTATTCGGTATCGAAAGCCCTTACTCAATATTCCAGCTCATTGTGATGGATGTGGCTCCCCATTTGATTTATCTCATGCTCTCTCATGTACATGGAGAAGGGAGGCCTTGTTGTTCCGTGACACTTTTGGTGATCTTGCCTCTCTTGTTTGGGGGCAAGTTTGTCGGGAACCAGTTATTTGTGAGATGAGTGCTGATTCTCCTGCTCTAATTGCTGATTTAGCTGTCAGGGGGGGGCTTGGACACCACAGACTGAGGCATTGTTTGATATTAGAGTGGTAGACACTGACGCTCAGCCATATTTGTCGAAGAGTCCTCCTGACGTGCTTGTTCAGGCTGAGAGGGAGAAAAAGGCAAAGTACCAGTCTGCTTGTGAAGAACAAAGAGCTATTTTTACTCCCCTATGTATATCTGTAGATGGTTTCATGGGCAAGGAAGCTACATGTTTTGTGAAGAGAATTAGAGATGGTTTGTCATTGAAATGGAATAAACCCTGCAGTGGAGTGGTAAGCTGGCTAAGAGCTAGACTGTCATTCGCAATCATTAGAGCATCTATATTATGCCTACATGGAGCTCAGTCCAAGTGGCGATCCGTTAATACACCTGACGGAGCCACACTTGACTACATGCTACATTAAAACACAATATTAAATTAATTTTTCATTTGTATTTTATTTTTTCCTTAACTCAATTCTTATTCCCTAATCTCTCTAATCTGACCTAATCTATTCTAACCTGTCCTAATTTTATGATAATAATAATAATAATAATAATAATAATAATAATAATAATAATAATAATAATAATAATAATAATAATAATAATAATAATAATAATAGTAATAATAATAATAATAATAATGTAGCTCTCCCTTCACAACATCCCATGCATTAGACTGCAAGAAA
>NW_003551060.1:0-2708 GCF_000090795.2 Amphimedon queenslandica | reverse complement strand
GTATTGACGGTTCTGTTCCTCCATGTTGCCTGATGTCAATTTGTGGATTGTTTGATCCTAAAACAAAGCCTGTTCTACACTACCCTGTATCTTTAAATGGTATAGAATGCCCTGTGACACTGTCTGTTCACAGAGTGGTAAAATCTACCATTCCTGCATCACCAAGTATGAAATGTATAATAAATTTACATGTATTATTGTGGTATGCACTCATAGTTATATCTTATACTGGAATTGTTTATTATGAGAGAAAAGAAGATGATTATTTGGTGTCATTTATAGCTGCAAGGAATTTGAAAAGTCTTGTTAATGTAAGAAAATGCATGTACATGTATCACTATTCTTTTTTATGCTAATTTTTCTTAATAATGCAGTATATTGAAGAACAACATCCATTAGCTAACATTGTTAAACTTGTAAATTTTGATTTTAATTCAAATCTTGGTTATATCAAGCTTAACTTTAATGCTACTACTCAAGATAAATCATTGACTCAGTGGACTACTGAACCTCAATCAGGCAAAGTAATTTTAGCTATTTTTCATTTAGTAATTTGATCATAATTATTTTTATAGTTGTTTCAAATGGATGTTGATAATTTTGATGATGCCTTAGATTATCCTCAATCTTGCCTGATATCATTTTATGGAACACCTGATGCTGCACAGTCTTTACAGTACTATTTATCACTTGAGGGTGTGGCTGATGGTGACAATTTTGTGTTTACACTAAACCCCCCGTTATCAGGTTACACATTATTTTGTGTATGGCTGCAATAATTATGTTTTTGTTATTTACAGGTGAAGTTTTGTACATTGGATTGGTATATTATGAATGGAAATTAACAGAATACTTGATGACATTTATTGCAGGGAAAAAAGGGACCAAACTAATTCAAGTATAAGTATATGTACATGTAATATAATATTATTTATTTCTTACAGTATGTTGAAGAGTATCATCCGCTAGCAGAGATTGATCAAATTTTTACTTTTTCTTTCAGTTCACCTCATGGTTTTATTGAGCTTATATTTGATAGTTCATATGATGATTCTTGTGAAGGATGGACTGTACAACCATTTGTTAAACCATGTAGAGTGAGTAAAACATATAGCATTTCGTTTATCACTTTTTTGCTTTTTGTGCTGTAGTTATATCAAGATGATATTGACAGATTTGATGACTTCAATTATCCTTTTCCTCCATTTTGCCTTACATCAGTCCATGGATCATTTGATGCTGTTCCTAAACTACGTTACTCTATACCACTGAAAGGTGTGGTTGGCACAATGGCGATATTTATTGACCTAAAACTTCGGCTGGAAAGTAATTTAGTAAATCATTGTTCAAAGCATGCATGACTATAATCATTTTGTAGAAGATATAGCTAAACTCATTAATGAATTACACAGTCTTGAAGCTACTTTTAAAGAAGGTATGAACAGAGCATTAATTATTCATTCTACTATTTGTAATGATAGAGATGAATAAAAAAGATGGAGAGATTGCTGCATCAAAAAAGAAATTGTATGACTCACTTCAGAAACAGTCAATAATAGCAAAAGGTAACTTTAGGTTTTTATTTTAGTATAACTATCATAGCAATGCAGAAAAGCAAGAGCTTTCAGAAAGAATGATGACATTAATAAAAGAACAAGAAATACCCAAAAAGCCAGAATCATTAAAGTTATTTGACTGTATGTATGCCTTTCTTATGAAAATGCATGATTATATTATTACTGTTAAATTGTGTAGATGATGTATCTAAATTAGAAATTGTCCTTCAGCCTATGGAAGATCTTTGGTTTCAGTTAGGACATCAGTTAAATGTGGAGGTATCTTTATTAAGTGACATACAAGAAACAAAAGATACAAAGGAACAGATGAGATCATTATTGCAACTTTGTTCTGACAAAGGAGTGACAATGATGCAGTTGGAAGGAGCTCTAGAAGCAATGGATCAAAAAAGCTTAATACCTGGTATGTGTATACCTTTTATGATTTAATGTGTTGAACTTTGTTCTAAAGTTCTGCAGGAATTTTCAAAGGAACTTGAAGCATCATTGTCTACTGATGGCAACAAAAGACTCTTAGAGCTTGGTGAGTAGACATGCTCTAAAAAGCTAAATTTCATTTTATATTTAGAACTTGAAGAAACTAAAGCTGCTCTTGATACATGTAAGTCCAAACAACAGGAGCAAGAGGCTGTTGAAGGTGATTTGTCATAATTGATAAAATTATATTTATGTACAATAGAAATGCTAAAAAATGAGTTGATTTTAAAAGACAAGACCATATCTGAGTTTGTTAAGGAAAAATCTCAGCTACTGGAACTGATAAATCAGCTGAAAGATGAAAAGCAAAATGGTATAGTGTAAAAATTTTACACACATTAAGTGCAGTCAACATAATTATGTGCATGCAGAAATTAGAAAACAACAAAGTCTTGTGGAACAATTACAGGAATCTCGTTAGTTTGATGCATAAATTTTTGTAGTTTCAATTTATTTTTAGGAATTGACCAAGTTTTTAAAGAAAAACTTCAGGAAAACAGTGTTGGAACACAATCTGTTCAGCAGCAATCGACAAAAGAAGGTTGATTGCTTTAAATTTGATGTAAATCTTGTTCATATGATAGTTTTAGTGCCAGAAAGTAATGAAGATGTTCTTATGAAAGAAGTAGAACATTCATCTGTATTAGAAAAGTC
>NW_003551059.1:0-2709 GCF_000090795.2 Amphimedon queenslandica | reverse complement strand
AGTTGATGTGGATTTCTATGACAGTGATGAAGAAGATGCTTATGAGGATGAATTTTAACTTTTTATTCCCTAAAAACATTTAACATTAATTTTTTATCAGTTTACAGTTAGCTTGTTTGTTCTTGGTATTGCTCTATTTTTTACCTTTTTTAAAGTAATAATAACATAAACAATTAACTCAGTAATAATTGCTGATGTAGATTAGATCTAAATCTGCTTCCTACTATACTACTAAAAATTATTATTAAAATTTAAAAGTAATTTAAATTTTACTTTGTGTTACATTGAATTAATTTACTATTTAAATTTATAATCAATAAATCAATCAATGCAACGTGCAATGTCAGAATGGGATGTGTCTGGCTACATGAGACTACCACAGACTTTCATATAGTACAGGGTATTTAACTAAGAGAGAATTCTAGTGTGGACATACAATTGTGGGATAAGTGTTTGTTGGTTGTGGTGATTTGTATAATATTACAGTATAAAATGAATATATATATTTTTGCTTAGTGTTAGCAACAGAATCCATGAGTTCAATTAACCAGAACCAATAGTCTATTAATTTTATAACCATATTTACACTATGCCCTTAAAGCAGTTGAAACTGGTTTAAGAAATAAACCAGACTTCTATGTGTGGACAATTTCAATGCAACCAACTGATCTAAACCACCTCAGGTATAAGTGGTTTGAGATAATCAAACTGGTGTAAACAGGACTAACATGTATTAATTTCCTGTTGTATAATGAAGCCACTCGTGCACACTTGATATACCGTCTATCTGGAAATTTTTACTGTGATTTAAATTTTACTGAATTAGAATTTTGCAAAAAAATTAGATCATCCATATAGTTACATGCCACATTCAAAAATACATGACACAGTCTTATTTAGTAAAAATTAAATCACAGTACAATTTTAAAACACAAAATTTTCTACCACATTAATTTCCTGATCCACGGTATTTGACTGCCAGCTACTAACATTAGATCAATATTTTCCCTCTCTCTCATTCTTTCTGGTGGGTCAAAGATGTGTTCATTCTCAAGAGTTTGGGGAGCAGTAGCTCTATTCCTGTGTCTTTTATCTGTTGCAGACTCACGTGAGTTGATTTATTACTAAATTCTGTGCATGCATTCACTCATGGTTGCTTGCTTGTATTGTTACTGTAATTTTATCCTGATTTTTTTATCCTGATTTTTTGTGACAATGACATTGGCATGCTATGTTTCTAAATAGCAATATACTAGTTTTGTGTTAAAAAGCAGAATTTGAATTATTGCAAATTTGTATGCATATCATAGTACTGCATGCAATGGTATGTTTCATCGCCCACGCCGTAGGCGTATAGGCGAGGGTATGGTACTGCGCTCGTCGTGTCAGTGTGTGTTTGCAAGATGGCTTTTTTCCCTCCGTTTTCACATCCTTGCTGCTCTTTGCTCAGGTCTTGAGGAGTCCAATTGTCAACTAAAATGGTTCCTAAAAGTTGTTTTCCTTCGCTTTACTTCTTTTTCCGTCTTCTCCTATCCCGCAGCATGAGCCAGTAATGTTACTAAACATAGTCGGGATTTCCTGCAACTCTCTCATGACGAAGGTACACATCAAACGATAGATTTTAATTTTAGGAAATTTGTCTTAAATTCTGTATTTCTGAGATGTGGTAGCTCAAACATCGCCTTACCGCAACAGTTTACACGAGGTCCTAGTCTCGTGCCCCGCCCCTTCGCTTTTGGAGAAGGGGCGGGGCACGAGACTAACGAGGTCCTTATCTCCAGAAAGAGCAGTCAGAGTCTTTTAAACTTGAGATGCTACAAACAAGGTTGTAAATAATAAATAGAGCCTAACTATTGTGTCATAAACTGCGTAGAAGTGTAGAAAAATGAAGCTTTTTATCAATGACTTCCCCAACTGGCATTACTATGTAGGTGGTGCTTAATTTGAGCCACACCTTTTATTCCAGCCATACCTTCAATAGCTACATATTACAGCAAGCAATGCAAGCAGCAAGTCAGTGGCATTCTCTCTATAATTATTTTTGAAGAACAACATTAATTTTATGTTTCACATTTGTTATATTACACTGATTGTGGCAAGGGCATGTGCTATAGTACACTCATTCTGTCATTCTGTCACAAAAATTCCTGTTAATTCCTGGTCAATATCTTTTTTACTGAGCTCTCCTTAGTTATAATTCTTTTAAAGCTTTGAGGAAAAGGTGATTTATTTAGCTCCGATCCATATGCATGGTTTTGTTCGATTTTTGTCATGTTTATTTTGTCTATGACCAATTACTGTTAAATTTTACAGCTCATCATAGCCCAAACAAATGCTTTTGCATGTGTTTGGAAACATTAATACAAAGAGGATAACTTAATTGATTTATAATATGCATGATTTAACTTATAACAAGATAATTTCATACTACATGCATGTACTATTAGGAAGGAAAAAGGATAGAGGAAGGAGAGTCTGCGCGTGTTGATTGAAATCTTTCCATGCACTATTTACTATATGCTTCATAATAGCAGTATTATGAAATAATTTTATTATTATTATTATAGAATTCCAGATTACTGATTTGGGTACTGGTGAAATGGTTACAGGTGATACATACAGAATAAATCAAGGATACCGGTTAAGATTAATATGCTTTTACAGTAGTGATCCTGGTGGTCAGGGTCCTACATGGGTGGAAACGAAACT
>NW_003551058.1:0-2709 GCF_000090795.2 Amphimedon queenslandica | reverse complement strand
GGCTGCCAACTAAAAGGATGAAATGTAAAGTGCATTTTCTTGCAAGTGAAGGACTTTTTGATAAAAATAAGTGCATAAATTTTGTTCAAAGGTTATATAAATATTGTGACTTAATTATTTTAAAATTCAAAAAATTCGTTTCAGTTGCTTTTAAAGAATCAAAATACATTGTATACAATGTACACATGCTGTTACATGCATAAAAAATATTGTACATTTTTTAAATGGCCATAAATTAATAAATTTTATGTCTGAATTAGCTCAAACTTTTCAAATAGCATAAGGACAATAATATGTATCCAGAAATTCAATTAAAATGTGGGGTCATTTCAGAGCCATTCTTGGAAAGGAGCATTGGCTATACCAACATTTTTTTTTAAAAGATTGGGTAGGATTCAATTGAGTAGGAGTCAAAAAAGTAATGGAAACAAGACAAGAGCAAGTAGGATTCCAAATGACCAAAGTCCTACTCTTGTGATCCAAATTTTACTTAAGAAATGACAACATAATCAGTATTATACATAAATACAAAGTTACATACAATATACATGTACAGTATAGTAAAATCATGAACAATTATAAAAATTGTATGCTTAGTACTGCTTACTTATTAATGGTAAATTCCAAAATTCATTACTCCTTGCTACAATGGATATCTGACTAACATTAATGGAGGCTTCACAAGTATACAGACCAGCATCAGAAGTATTGAGAGAAGAGAAGTTCAAATAAAGAGAACTCATTACATTAGATACTGTCATAAGAACTGGAGGTACACTAATAACTCTGTTAGCTGATCTCTTAGTCCATGTTATCACTGGTGAGACTATGAGTCTATCAACAACTGTCACTGTACAATTTAACATGTATTCTTCACCAAGTTCAGTAATACCCATAGACACTATTTCTAATACTGGTACTGGAGCAGCTGTCACGAGAGGGAGGAAATGAAGAAAAGGTAGGAAATAAAACAAAGCAAAAAAGTGACACTAGCAATACTTACCATTTACTGCAATAGAAGTATTAGCACTAGCTGATGTATTCCTGAGATACATGTAACTATTAGGAGCAGTCACTTCAACATTACAAGTATACATTCCACTATCATCAGCATTATCCAATGGATAGAACATTAATGTTGCATTATAATGCAATGTATTAATCATATTGAGATCCACAGTAATAGTAGCATCAGATAAACCCACAGGAACATTAGTACCATCACGTGTCCATTGATTAGTGACAGTCACTGGTATAGTAACTAATGGATCTAACATTATGTCACATTTAATGAAGAATGGTGTCCCTGCATATAATGTGTCATCACGTTCCTTTGATATAGTAACAATCACTGGTGGAACTGTAAAGAGATAAAAAATAAATTATCTAATAACTCAAATTTTATTGTTTAATGTTACATACAGTAACTTACAGTCAACAGTTAAAGTAAAGACATCACTATCCTCTTGATAATCATAAGTAGCAGTGCTAGGATCATTGGTATTATTAAAACCAGTTACATTAAACTCAGCCATACATGTATACATTCCAGCATCTTCAAACCTCACTGGATCCAGTATTAGAGTATAGTTAGTAACTGAATCAGTATCATCTGTTGTGATACTGTATGGTCTATTTAAATAAGAGAGCATTTCCATATCTGTATCATTCATTTTAAAGAAAGTAATCATTGGTGTTACTACTAATCTCTCAACTGTTGTTATGGTACATGTTATAGTTAGACTTTGACCAACTTCAACTGAACCAACTGATGAGAAATCTACTGTTATTGGAGGAAGACCTGGTGAAGGAGCAAAGAAGAGAGAAGAAAGAGGGGACCAAGGAGGAACAGTAATCATTTTTATATAATACTATAACCTACTTTGTATAGTAACATTATGGGTAGTACTGGCTTGATTTGATGCTATTAATGAGTTACCAGAATTGATGATCATTTGACAGGTATATGTTCCTCCATCATTATTATAACCAGTATCAATAGGTTGAAACAATAGCATGCTTACAAGACTGTTACCAGTTGGAGGTATCACTTGACGTCTTGCTTGATTAGTTGACATTACATTACCACTAGGATCAGTCCATACTACACTAGCAGTTACTGGTGTATCCACTATTGTAGTGTTTACTGTAGCTGTACAGGTTAGTAAGTAACTTGTACTCTCATATATTGGACCAGTTGGAGGATCAGCAAGTATTGATACACTGGGAGGATGTACTAATAAGGAGAATTATTGCTTTATATAATAAACTAATAAATGAAACTAACTTTGAACATTTAAATCTCTGTTAGTACGATCTACAGTGCCAAATACTAGAATTGTTGCTTGACAGTAATATTGTCTAGCATCAGTTGTCTTCACTGGATCAAGTGTAAGTACACTGGTGAATATATCCCCATTTCTAACAACTGGTACTAGTGTAGCATCATTGTTTTCACTAGTCACATCTCGAGATGCTTCTAGATCATAAGTCCATCTGACACTAGTAAGATTCTCAACAAAATTAGGAGGTACAACTATAACACAAGATAAATTGAATACATCACCAGCAACAGGAACAGAAGGAATATTGATACTTATATCAACATGATTAATATCAAAATCTATGAATAATTTGCATTTAAATATGAGTTATTAAAATAAATCACTTCACTTACTTGCTACAGTTAATGTAACTCCACTACTATTA
>NW_003551057.1:0-2710 GCF_000090795.2 Amphimedon queenslandica | reverse complement strand
TGGTGTGACTGCTGATGTAAAACAATGTGAGTCAATTGCATTGCTATCTACTGCAGACATCAGATAATTGTTATAATGTGTTTCATTTGCAAAAAGATATAGACAAGCTAAATATGTTGAGTTGATCCTTCTTATTGTAGATATCGTTAAGTTGTACTTGATTAAAGACCCAGAGAGCAGATATATAGGCTCACTGTTTCCAAGATAATTAAAATCTCCTCTTGAATCAAATACTGGTAGCTCATCTGAATCCATGTTGGATAGGTCTAGTTGTTGGAGAGGAAAATTATTTGTGAGAGTTGATGGCATATTGTCAGGCAAGAGGATAGCATAACTTTCTTGATTTGAAAAAAATGTTACTGATGATGATGCAGGTGAAGTAACCATCACAAGAGCAAAGTTATTGTCAAGTTTATCACCAATTTCAATAGAATACAAGTCAGAGTCTTTCCCACTTGTAAGGAAGGAAATACATGAGCCTGCAAATACCAGTGCTGCCGTTCCAATAATGTAGCAGTAAAAAAACAGTCGTAGTGCTATAGTCGGTTTATCATCTAGAAAATTATGAAAGTTAACATTAGTTCTCATTACTTTTAGCTTTACTTTTTTCCATTTTTTTCATGGGCACACCCAAACCCTAACTATGCTTAGTAAACAATAGAAATCACATGATAGCATGTCTATTAGACTAGTAACAACATTCATTATCAATATGAATATAATCGGTAGAACTTAAGTCAGGCATATCAATAACAACAGTTTCTGTATCATATATGTATTAATCAGCAGAATTTAAATCAGGCATATGTTAATTTGTAATTTTACTGCAGTTGCATGCACAAGCTTTGTAAATAGTGAGCAACTTAAGCCTGTCCCTGACATTCAAACTTAGATCTCAATTTCTCCAGTACTTCATGTAGATCTATGGCCTTAAAATTGGCTTATAAGATTGCATAAATATTTTAGTATATAGTTTTAACTTAATGCTGCAAAGCACTTATTGTACCAAGAAAATATAGTCTATATATTGATAGCTACTTATGAAAATAGCCACTAGATCTACATGCATATAGTCTAGTTATAGATCCATGAATTTCAACAAAAGTTGTCACATGCAATTTGCTTGCTCAACAAAAACAATGAAGAGATTACTTATATTTGTTTTGATATCTTTATTTAGCACTACTTATTCTCAAAATACATTTCACTTGAATAAAAAGGTCATTTCTGGAAATTCTACAGTTTCAAAACCTGGATATAGGCCAGTCATATAAAGTCACAAGGAGAAGGATCAACAAATGGTGACTATTTTGATGATACAGCGAACATCAGTGCTACCATTGTTAACATTTATAACATTGGCATCATGTCCATGTATCAGGTAGACCTACTCCAACTCTCCTATATTCTTGCTAATGGCTCACTCTACAACTCTTCCTGTCATGGCAGCAACATGTTATTCTATCCTGATAACTTCACATTGGAAAAAGGTGAATATGTAGAAAAGATTGAAGGGAGCACAAGTGATTCACTTGTTAACCAGCTTACAATTACTCTCAATCAGCCGAGTGAAAATTCTAAGCGAGTCATTGGCCCATATGGTACGACAATAGGGAAGAAAAATTTCACATTTGAAGGTTATATTTTTGCATTCCATGGAAGAACAGGGAAATATGTGCTTCAAAACATTGGAGTCTACTACATACCTCCAGCCAAAGAAACTGCTTATTTTGGACTCCCTAGTCAAAACTTTAAGGAGGAGCCAGACGCAATGAATCCACCGGTCGTAAAAGTATCAAAGGTTATCATCTACCACAGTGACAGGATTAACTCTCTTCAGTTGGAATACAGGTTGCATGGTGGTGAGAGAAGGCTGGGTAGGCAGTATCCCAAAGGACCTGCCAAAGGAGTGCTTACTACTCTTGTCTTTAGTGACAGTGAATGGTTGATTGGTGCCTATGGCAAAATTAGAAAGGGAAGGTCCCAGAGTCAAATTCAGATATCTTTTGTGACAAGGAAAGCTGATGGAAGTCAAAGTCAATATGGTCCGTATGGAAGAGCTTACAATGATGATGTCATATCAACAACAAAGTTTAACATGACAGGGACTATCATTGGATACAGGGGACACTTTAATAATGGATTAAACTCAGTGGGGTTCTTTTATTTTTGAATGCTGCAATAAGTACATGTATTTTATATATTTTTTACTGACCCATTTTACATTATAGTGCTCTGTTAAAAATAAATACTAAAAGTTAATGCTAAGCAGGCAGTGTTGCAGGCAGTGTGTATTAAGGTAAAAGAAACATGGCAAACAACATACCATTATGTTCATTTTCTTTAAAATGGTCATAACTCGAAAAATTGAAGTCAGAATCAGCTCAAACTTTCTACACAGCATAAGTACATCAATATGTAACAGAAAATGTAATAAAAAGTTGGGGTGATTTCGGAGCTATTTTTTGAAAAAAACCATGGGCTATAGCCTTGGGTATTTTTTAGAAATTTGACGTTTTATAAAATGGTCATAACTCAAAAAATTGAAGTCAGAATCAGCTCAAACTTTCTACACAGCATAAGTACATCAATATATATCAGAAAATGTAATAAAAAGTTGGGGTGATTTCGGAGCCATTTTTTGGAAAAAACTATGATCACTCTCTCATTTGTGTTCATGGTGGCTTAATTAACTTAAGACATAATGATG
>NW_003551056.1:0-2711 GCF_000090795.2 Amphimedon queenslandica | reverse complement strand
GACAATAGAAATGAATAGTGCTAGTGTATTTATGACACTATCAAGGGATGAAAGGTTACATTGTCATGATCACACTCAACAAAGAATATCTAAATGCAGCAAAATCAAGAGCCATTGAAAAGGCTATATAATGTACATGTAACCTATATTACATGTAACACACACTCAATTGTGGCAATAGAAACTAAGATACAATTGAAGCATAATAAACGAATCGTTTTTTATTTTGATTAAAATCAACAAACCCTCTATTTCTAAAGACATGTACATATATACACACACTAAATTGCAATTTGATTATCATTAATAAGCTTATGAAACTGATCAATCAAATTGCCATTACCCATGTGAGCAAGGGCATTTGATTGGTCAGATTAACTTGCAATTCACAGTAATTTAGCTAAGTGCATAATGCTCCCATTCCTCTGGCCCTTTGCTTACTGGCATCATTAGCAATAAGGAGTTGCATCATTTTAAAGCGATTGAATCTAGCAGCATAGTGCATAGCAGTGAAGCCAAAAGAGTCGTATGCATTGATAAGGATCCTCTTCTTCTTTTCTGTTAGCTGACCCAGCCATTGTCTCAACACCTCTTCACGACCATCACGTACTGCCTGAATAGAGATAAGAATAAAAGAAAGTGAAACAGCAATGATTTAGTAGATTCTACATTCATAAAATATTTCTATTTCAAAATAACAATCAATAATAATTTTCACCCCAGGCCTACTTGTTGCAGATTCATTTTTGGTGTTCTTCCAGTAAGAGATACCATTGGCGTTGCTCGAGTCTTGTCACCTCCTCCTATCCCCTCAGCCATTGCTGGTCTTCCTTCCTCGCAAATGGGGCACCAGAGAAAAAGAAATAAGGGAACAAGGGGCTAGGCTGTGCTAAGGGCTGCAATATGCAAAAATGTATATAGACCTATTGCAAACACACCCATGTTGTATAAATAAACATAGCAACCGTTGCTATCCACCATCTTGGAGGACATGAGTCGTCAGATCACTAGATCACTACTAAAATTTAAACATTGGTGCTTTTTGCTTGCAAATCTTCTTCTTACCTACTTCTTGCAATTCACTGATGGTTTAGAGCTTAAAGCTAGCCTACTACTTGGTCTATTTGAAGTTCACATTAGGCCGAGATTGCAGGCCCGGTCAGACAAAATTGAAGGCGGGCTCGGAGTAGTCAGGCGGGCTAGGCTCGGAGACAGGCTCCATAAAGAATTTATGGTGAGTAGAGTTATGGTGAGTCTTAATTTCAGTCTCATACTGCCAAAAAGCACATTTACCTTCTTTTAGGGACTACTCTACATAAGGAACAGGCTGACGGGGCCGCAATTTACAAGGGAAATGACTAAGCTATGAGAGACACAGCCAAATTTAATCACGTTGATCAGGCCTGATTCAGCCTGAAACCAGGCCTGATATCAAGTATGGACTATAGATTTTGGTTAATCAGTCCTGATACAATCATGGAGTCAGCCATGGTACAGGCATGATAAGCATTTATACTGGATCAGGCCAGACCGACTTTCATGATTCAGCAATTATGAGCCAAAGGGCTGTACCAGTACTGATATTTATGTGACAAGAGTAGGATTTTCATTTTGTATTTTTGTTGCTTGTTCGGAATCCTACTTGTCCTTTTTTTTTATTATTTTTTTACTAATTTGCTCTAGAATCCTACTCAATCTTGTTTTTTCTAAATTTTTTATGTTCCGGTAAATAAGGGGAGGACATAGAAAACTACTTTCGGTATTAATGTTAAAAATAAAGCAGCAAAATAAACTAATAAAAAACTATAGCAGTTTTAGAGTTTTCTTTGTTTTAAACTGGTCAGATAAATGAGGTTGTCTTCTCAGAGAGAGCCGAGGGGCTACGACCCCGAGAGGTACTACCAGGAGCAGGTTTCAAACTGTGAGCAGGGGAAGATGGGGGAATCCCAGAAACATGACTAGCCACACCCTGGCTCTCGGCAAGAGCTGAGACCACTGCTAGTAGCCTCTCATTCTGTTCAGAAAGTGTCTCAACACTTGAGCATAGATCATCAACACGCCTAGCTAGAGCTTGATTCTGCTGCTGAACCTCCTCAATTGGCGCCTAAAAAAAAAAATAATAGCAGTATAACAATACTTTAAGTATAAGGCAAAAGAATTGACTCCTATATATATAGTATACATGTGTATTGTATGTTATTTCTGCTTTGACTTACTGGAGGTGCATTTAGTGCATTTTTGATATTCTCAGCAGAATCAGATCTCAAGATTCCAAGTACATTGTAAAGGAGATGCTTGATGATTCCGAGCTTCTTGTTGGGGTATATTGTGTGTCTACCAACAATAAGACTTTTCCTCAGCCACAATGGGAGGTACTCCTCTACTGTAAGGGTGAGCTCAACCTAAAGATAAGAGGAGGAGAAGGAGGAATATGTGAAAGAGAGAGAGAATGAGGTCAGTGTTACTGTGTTTACTCACTCTCAGGGCAAGACGGTTGATTCCAGCTGATTCCTGCATCCCCTTGATATCGTCAACAGCAAGACCGACCTGTGGGCAGAGTCAATGGGCAGAGACTATAAAATATCAGAGGACATACCAGTAAATTGATGAATAGAATGGGCATAAGGATTAGGAACAGGATCCACAGTACATAGGAAGCAAATGGAAACTGAATATCGTCAGAGCCTGCTTCGAACTGTGACCCAGTCTGA
>NW_003551055.1:0-2712 GCF_000090795.2 Amphimedon queenslandica | reverse complement strand
AAGGAAGACATCAGCAGGACGGCTGAGAGAGTCAGGCACAAGGTACAGGATCTCCCTGCGAGGGGAGAGGGCAGCAGCTTGGGCTGCAGAAAAAATAACATCCCGTAAAGCATTATGCCTAGAAACTCTCTCCGTGCTGCCTCCACATGCTAAAGCATGATCACCAAAAGCATCAGCAGGACGAGAGCAAAAGGGACAATCCGTGGTGTCACTAGAAAGCTGAACCCCCAACCAATATCTCAGACAAAGTCGAAATTCACAATCTAAAAGATGAAGGCCTAGGTTTGGGGAAGGAAGAACCCCTATCCAATCCCCAGCATGAGGAATACTGCTAGACAGGAGAAGGGCCTTAGAACGAATGTCCTGAGTCGAAGAAAGAAGAGCATTATAATTGACCTTATCTATGAGACCTGAGAGAGACTTTTGAGATATTGGCAGGTCAAGCTCTGAAATAGACGTCAGGTCAGAGAGTTCAGCAGAAGAAGCAAAGGCTACAAGAGCAGCAGATACATAAGATGGAGGCACCTCTTGACCAGATAAGGATAATATAAGAGGGGAACAAGCAGTGACTGAAGCAAGGAAGATGGCAGATGAATGCTGAGATGCCAAACGGAGACCAACACCACCTAACTTGATGGGCAAGGCAGCTTTACAGCGTGACCAAGATGTGAGGGAACCCCCAACAAGCTCAGACAGAAAGTCAAAAATGATAGCGTCAAAATCCATGGTCACAGAAGATAGAACATCAGGTGAAGTAGTACGGAGGGCACACAGCAGTTTAGGCAGACCTAAGCAGGAACGGAGAAGGGAGAACTGTGACTGAGAATCCTCTAGCAGAGGAAGAAGCTCCAGGGAAGCTTTGATTGATTCAACCCTCTCCTGGACTATGGAACGACAGAAGTCAGGGGGGCCAACTGGAGCACCAAGCAGGACAAAACCAACAGATGTAGAGGGAATAGCACTAGGGAGTGGGTGAGGATTACTTGCAATGTCAGGGGGTAGATAGAGAAGTGACTTAGAGAGGTTGAGATGCAAACCATGAGAGGGACCCAAGTCTTCAATGATAGTAAGAGCTGCTAAAAGGTCATCAGAGGATCCACAAAGGACCCCATCATCCAAATACCAGCTGTTGAGAACAAGACCAGGAACCTCACTCTCTAACCTCTCGACAATAGGCTGCAGAACTAAAGAGAAAAGCAGGGGACCCAAGGGATCCCCCTGCTGGACACCACAGCAGCTAGGGATTATATAATCTCCAAAGAGTAAATTGGGCTGGGCCCCATAGCAGCATTCGACCCAGTTGGAGAGGAGGGGTATCTTAGAACGTACCTCAGAAAACATAGAAAGTCTATTAATACAGTTAAAGGCATTGGAGAAATCCAGCAACAAACAACACTTAGAATTAGAGGGGATAGACTGATTGGCCAAGATAAGCTTCAAAGAATGGACTATGGATTCAGCCCCATTACTACAACCCACCCCTACTTGGTGAGGAGGGAGAATATGTCTAACTTGAGGCAATACTAGGGACGAAAGACATTTGGAAGTCAGTCTGCGTAAAACCTCGCCCACAGCAATAGGACGTAATCCCCCCGACTTCTTCAGAGAGGCCAACAAAGTGGCACCACATAAATGGGGAATAACTGAACTAGGGCAGTCACCTGAGGAGAGAAACACAACAAAAAGAGTTAGCTGCTGAAGTGTGGACTGAGCACGGCAAGGAGAAGGGCAACATACAGCTTCCTTTATGTGACTGGCACGAAGACCTGTGGGGCCGGGGGCCGTATCAAGAGGGAAGGACCTCACAGCTTGTAGAACAGCAGCTGGAGTGAGAGAAGGGGATGGAAGAGGGGGAGAAAAGAGAGTGGGGAGGAGGGGAGGAGGAGAAGGGGGAGTGGGAGGAGGGGGAGAAGGAGAGGAGAATAGAGGTGGGGAGACAGAGGGAGAAGAAGGGGGAATAGAGGAGGGGAGTGGAGAGAGAGGGGTGTGAGGGGGAGAGGAAGGAGGAAGGGAATCGGGAGGAGCAAGGGGGAGAGGGGAGGCGGGAAGAGGAGATTGAGGGTGCTTAGAGAGGAGCTCCAAATAAGATTCGTGGGAAGGGGGGGCGAGGCCACGGGAACTGAGGGCTTGGATAGCTTTACTGAGATGGCCAGCCTCAACAGCACGGCGAGCACGCCGTACGTTAGCATCAGACTGGGGAGAGGAGCCAGTGCGGGGCAACTGAGCAGCTCTAACAGTGACCTTATCCCACAGGGCAAGAAACTCACCATTTCTCCAGGATTGCAGCCGCTCTTTAATAAGATAAAGGAGGTCATGACTTTTCCTACGCGAGCGAAAAGGGGGAAGGAAGAGGACACACTTGGGCAGCATAAAAAGCCTAGACCAGGAATCTAGATCAGTGGGACGGGAAACAACATCTTCCAGTGCAGCGGAGAGAATTCCAGACCAAGAATTACGAGCAGCCTTCGGGACATGGTAGAGAAGAGGGACTTGAAGATGACAGATAGTAGAAAGGGACGGCAAACCAGAGGTAGATGACGTAGCCGGATCTGGCAGAGCCTCCGTATCAGACTGGCCAGAAGCGCTGAGGCTAGAAGGGTGAGAGTTCGCGGGGTCAGAGTCCAAAGGAGAAGAAACACGTGGCCCCGAGGCAGGAGGACCACGACCGAAAGGGTTATGGCAGGACGAAGAACCTCCAGGGCGGCAAGAAGT
>NW_003551054.1:0-2713 GCF_000090795.2 Amphimedon queenslandica | reverse complement strand
ATTGATATCACTAGACTATCATGTGCAAATTCGTGAAGCAAATGTTATGTGTAGCTATCTTAGTTGCAAAATGGCTACTAAAAGTGGAATACTAAGGAACAGTAACATATGGGTTTACTACACTTATGATGCAGAACTAATACAATTACTTTTAATACAATTAAATCATTAGTCTAAAATTAATAGTGTGACTAGAGTTAGTTTTGTTAAAATATGTACTTACTATAATCTACCAAAATTAATATTCGTTACCAATACCAATAGAGTTTTACTTTCGGTAAAATTACTAAAACTAATATCTATAAATCATGAGAATTGGTGAAAATACCATAACTAAAACCAAATCCAAAATGTGATACCAATACCAACACTAGTACATGTATATGTTTGCCTTTCATTCTTTATAGGATTATCTACCAGTGGATTAAGAAGAGTTGCGTGATTATGTACAGGCCAGGCTAAAGGTTTTCTATGAGGAAGAGCTAGACGTTCCTCTTGTTCTCTTTAATGAAGTCCTTCATCATGTCCTTTGTATTGACAGGATCTTCAAACAGCAACAGGTAGGTGTGGTCTATTATTAACCCCACCCCTTATTGACTCCGCCTCTTTTAGAGTCATTTGTTGCTTATTGGTGTCAGTGGAGCTGGAAAGACTACACTGTCTAGGTTTGTGGCTTGGATCAACGGACTATTAGTGTTTGAAATAAAAGTAATAATGGAGAGGGAGTGAAAGAGGGAGGTGGGAGAGAGAGGGTGGAAGAGAGAGATTATTGGGCAGTGACACAAGAGCCAGTTGGTGAATCTGAAGAATGGGATTTATTTAAAATACTAGTGATTGACAGGGTATGCAGTATCATACTATGAGCTGTCTTTAATGGATCAGTTCTTTAGGGAGCTACTGTGTCTCAGATAAACTTGATGTTGATGAGATGTTGCTGGTGAACTTGAAGCCTCTATAGCAAAGTAAAGAACAAAACAAAATACATTAAAAGTGAAACTTATTTTTTTACTTTACTTAGATATAAAGAAGAATATGCAATGGTTATATCTGATGCTAGTGTTATTAAGAATGATTTATCAACTGTTGAGAAAAGGGTTAAGTATTTTAATAATTAAAGATACATTAATTATCTTTTATTAATAATTTAATTCATTTATTATTCATTAGGTGAGTTCCATTGCAGTATTCCACATTGCAGTATTTTCCTAATGAAAATCTTGAAAAATCCTACATTGTGAACTTTGTAAGAACTAACATTATCTTGTTAGCTTAAAATATTATGCGGTCTTACAAAATCTCATAAGTTTATGATCTTGAAAAATCTTCCATGATTTTATGATATTGTAAGATCCCACATCGCAGTATTTTGAGTCTTGTAAGATCTTGAAAGATCTTAAAAATCATGTGACGTCACATTAAGTAGTTGACAACCCACGATAGCCTTAACAGTAATGGCAGCATATAAAGAAACTGAAATTTTAATCACTTTCAATCAAAAAAATCAATCACACTCACATTAACATTTCACAACATTATAGTATGCATTCATGCAAAGTAAGATCTTGCTTAGATCTCACTGTTGCATTAATATTTAAAGAGCATTGTATGCTAAAATACCATGCAAGAATTTGAAGGAATCTTGATAGCAAGATCTTCCACTATCTTACATGATCCTTGTTCCAAATTCAGGAAAGATCTTGCGAATTATTGTCAAGATTATTGTCATGATCTTGTAAAAAAATTAACAAGATCTTGCTGGGAATTTTTACAAGGGTTATCAGAAGTAAATGCATTTCCTGATGCATATACATGTAGTTATGTTGTGTAGAAAGTTTGAGCTCATTCCAATCAAAATTAGATTTATTGGTGGCATAGGGAAATATACACATTGTAGGTAGAGGTATTCAGAAGATATTGAAGGTGTGGCCACAGACCAGTGTCCCTCCCCCTAAGATTCACTACTTGATTTTAGCACCAATCCCAATACAGATTGGACTCAATAGGTCAATGGAAATGAAAAAGAGGGACAGAATGGGGACATCAAATTCAGTGAGTAGTGAACGATATCCATGTACATGTACATGTACTTTTTGATTTATATGTACAGTGTACAGTACAGTATGTATAGCAATGCATCTATAGATAAGGAACTCTCCCATTTGAGAGAGACTGTGTTGTACATGTACAGTATGTACATGTAATTATTGTGTATTAAATCTCATTAGTAATATTTTTGTTATTATCAAGAGTCAAAATAATGGGATTATCTTATTATTGTTATTGCTTTTTTATCTCAGTTTAACTTAGAATGTGCATGTAGATGTACATGTACATGTATATTAATTTTTTGCATTCATCATGTACTGTATGTACATGTAGTCTTCCTGTCCTCCTCCTCTTAGTTCAGCAGTGTGTGTCTTACTGGGTGTCTGGTCTATGACTATTGAGCTATTGGGACGGTTCTGTCCTGAGTCAGTTGGTAAACTCGAGCACTCAATATTCAACCAGTTGCAAAGTAAGGATATTTGACGGAATCAGCTCAAACTTTCTACATAGCATAACGGCATCAAAATGTATCAAAAAATTTGGGGTGACTTTGGGGCCAATTTTTGTCCAAAAATGAAAACAAGAGAAGTCTCTTTATATACAATTTCCCCCAATACATGCATGTACATGTATGGCTGCATGTTCTTAAGTTCTGTATAACCGTTTG
>NW_003551053.1:0-2716 GCF_000090795.2 Amphimedon queenslandica | reverse complement strand
GGTGAAGGTTTACGATCACCAAGTTCTTCCCCGGTGAACAACTGCTGTAGCCACCGCTGTTCTGAGGCAGCTGTCCGCTCGATAAGAGCTTCTTTGAGACGGTCGTACTGATCAGAGTCAGGAGCCTTTAGGACGAGGTCACGTACCTCCATAGCCACTTCTGGCGAGAGAGAAGCGATGACATAGTCATATCTGGTTTTCTGAGAGGTGATCTTTCTTGTCTGGAACTGCGCATCTACTTGAGCGAACCAAATAAGAGGATCGGTCAGCCAGTAAGGCGGTAGCTTGAGAGAGATGGAGGCTAGAGTATCTGGACTAGGAGAGGTAGCCATGTTCCCAGTCCGGGTCACCAATGTAGTGTGATTGTATGACTGAATTAGGAGGATCACGAATATTCTTGACCAAATAATAAAAGAAGAAGAGGGAGAGTTAGAAAGGAAAGAGGAAATGAAGGAAGAATGGGAATGTTTTAGAAAGAGTGAGGAAAGAGAAGTTACAGCAAATGATAACAAACAAAATAGCAACATACACTCACACTACTAAAAATAGTTTGATAAAATGTTTTCTGAACGATAAAGATGAACGACGAACGATGAACGACGAACGATGAACGAACAAACAATGAACGAACGAGACGAACGAACGGTAGTTAAGCTTCTTCTTGTGATCTGTGTGTATATGTTTCTAACCACGTGTAACTACGTGGTTACAAGTCATGAATATTGAATGTGTTAATTAATCCAGGATATATTGAATGCATGAATATATTGACCACCACACATTGAATAACCTCATGTGTATATTATGAAGATTGAAACCTCCTTTCTGGGTCAGGATTAATTATACTAAGCATAATTGAATTTCCTGGAATTTAATTATTTACAATTTGTGTTAGATCATGCATGAAATCCACTAAATTAGGAATACAAGTAAACATTAGTCCAGTGTATTGTAGATAGTATAATGTGTTATCATAACAATGTCAGTAATGGGACCCTCATCTCAGGGGCGTTTCTAGCATGGGGCTGAATGGTGCTTGAGCCCCCCCATGGCTGGGCTCAGAAAAAAATTATTGAAGTCCTGGACTTTTGCATCACTACCAAGCCTCTTAACAAAGTTATCTAGCCCCTGATCATGACTTTAGCAGTTTCCAGTGCTTTAAGGAGCAATCTGAAGTACCAGTAACATGGCAGTATGCTTGAAAGGATCTTGGCCCCACCCATAATTGACGAAAATGCAGGAAAATGCCATTTTACCGCCGTAAAAGTGGGTGTGGCCAAAATCGCGGCGCTTCGCGCACCCTCAGCACCCCCTTTTCTCAATTCCTAGATATGCCCCTGCATCTAGTAGTGTAGTAGTTTGTATCTCTTCCACTGGGTATTTATGTAATATTGTCACTAGGTGTTCCTCCTCCTACTACCCTAGTCCTAGTCCTACTTATGTGTCCAGTCATAGATACTCAATGATTCAATGTATACTAATACACCAGACACACCCTTTGTAGAGGGAGGGACACTCTCTTTCCTTATAAGGATATACATGTACATGTACTGTATTGCAGGATTTATTGGTGAGGGATTAAATTTGTCAAGTCCTTAAATTACAAGAATACTAAAAATTGAAACTCACACATTATTGTCAATTATTAGCTGCCATGTGTTAGGAGTTAATGAAATCGCCAAAATTTAATTGGCCAACCTATCAATTTAGACAATTTCTCCAAATTTTCTCAGTGTTAATAAATACTCTCATATGTTATACAAGTACATGTAAATGAATCGCTCGGTTGTTTGTGTATTTTTCCATTAAAAGTTGTTTTTATATGTACATGTATTGTTTATGTGTTTTTTATGGTCGGTTATTGTCACTGGTTACATATTCTGTGAATTTTGTGTTTGAATGAGATTATGTGATAATGAGACATAGGAGTGATTAATATTACTATTACAATAACTGTTAATAATACACTCATTCACTTGTTAATACTGTAGAACCGACAGTACATGTGGGATGCTGCTAGTAGTGGAAATATTCAAGGAATGAGGACTGCCCTCTCTAAAAGGGCAGACATTAATTGGAAGAATCCCAGTTATGTAAGTGTATGTTGTAGTGACTATAGTGTATCAGTGTGACTTGTATAATGTAAAAGTACCTGCAGTTTAGTTATAAATCAGTTTATTATATTAATAATGTGTAATTACCGTATTTCCTCATGGAAGCACCTAGGCATTTATTCTTATAAAGACCCGTTTGCTGGGTGTTTAAATGAAGTAGGTGTTTATATGAGGATAGAAATTTAAATTCATTGCAGAGGAGTCTTCTTCTATGAGCTTCCTTCTCAGCTACAACTGCTATGTTGCCTGTAGTGTGTGCCAGTAACCACGTGGGGAAAGTGGGTGTGGCATAGGCATCTAAACAAGCATGGGCATTTATTGTCAATGTTTTATGCTGTCTCTAGGCGTTTATATAGGTACGGGCATTTATTGGGAGTAGGTGTTTCCATGAGGAAATACGGTATGTTCCTCAAACACAGTACCCTATTGATGACACTCATAGTCCCTTCTTTCTGGTGGTGTGTGTTTATTGAAGGATCAGTCCTTATTATCTTTATTGCATTTTATGAGGAAACAATGTATTTTATACATTTCTATTGTGAAGGATAGTGGATAGCACAAAACATAACAATGTTGGTATGAAATACATTGTAGTTATATAC
>NW_003551052.1:0-2717 GCF_000090795.2 Amphimedon queenslandica | reverse complement strand
ATGTATTCTGGTGACATTGATCCTTCCATTGGTTTGAATGATGATGGATCTTTCTTCCCCTCTTTATCATGCAGTACTGTTGCTGTTGGATCATGTGGAGCTGATGAGGAATCTTGAGATCGACTTGGCTTAGGTGCTGGTGGTGGAGGTTTTTTCAATATTGATGGTTGGTATGGTTTAGGTGCTTCTAAAGGAGGTTGTGTAGTTAGTGATGGTCGACATGGTTTAGGTGCAGTTGGTGGAGGTTTTGTGGTTTGTGATAGTGGTTGTGGTTCTTTTGCTGTTGTCAATGGTTGAGATTGTCCACTTTGTGATAATGATCTTGGCTTAGGTGCTACTGGGGGAGGAGACTTTAGCATCTTTTGTGATGAACCTATTAATAGTAATTGCTATTAATAATAAGAAACACTGACTGTAAATAATCTAGTGCTTACTGATTATACTAGCTAATTTTAATACACTTTTTGAAACATTTATACCTTTTATTTTTCCAGTAGCTACTCTCATTTCATGTAGCAGTGTTGGATGTTCTTCAAATGCTCTTATAAGAAGAGACATTCCTTCATGATCATTAACAGCATTTTTAATCTTTCTTATAGTATCAGCATCAAGCAGTAGCAGAGACTCCTCCAGTTGTCCTTTGATCAATAACTCATGAAACTCTATCAATTCAGATACTTTTGGTCTATCATCTGGTATATCCATTAATGCAATAGGAGAGAGTGGAGGACCTCCTATCAATGGAGGAGCTGGTCCTATTGTTGATGGAAAATAAAATAATTAATAATGTAATAATATTTATTATGAAACACTATTATTAGTTCTCATGACACATTACATTCCTCCAATAGTCAGTTCCTTATCATTGTGCATCATAGTAATAGCTAGTATAGTATTGCATTAATAACTTTTACTGCCATTGTTTACCACTACATACTAGTGAACATGGATAATATTTTATTCATATCTGTCCTGTGAATGACATTTCCAATTTATAATGATATTCATTGGGATACCGTAAAAATATTTTCAGGCTGCCATTGTGGAGGTATTGCTGCACTGTTTCTAATGGCCGATTTGTAAGAAGAGCAAGCAGTTATAGCCTCAAAAGTAAAAAATTGCAACCTTTATCTTTCTTTTTAGTAGTCTGCAACTGTTTAGAGCCACTGGAGTGACATGAAGAAGTAGAATTGACAGTTATTAGCCTGTCGGTCCATTGTAGCTAATGAATAATGATAGTATACCTCCACAATGGCAGCCTGAAAAATTTTCCATTTATGGTATCCCAATGAATATCATTATAAATTGGCAACGTCATTCACACGAAAGATATGAATAGCCTGAATTATTAACACACTCTTAGATCACATTAATGTAATAATTCTATTACTATGCAAGAAAGTCTGTAGTAATTATTTCAATTAATTATTTAAGTATTTTATAAAGATCATGCTACTCACTAATTGTACATATGATTTAACAATTCAATTTAGTTTAACACTCACCAGTAGCAGTACTGTGTACATGATTGGTTCCTTTGGTATCATTCATAGCATTACATTCTATGGAATACACACACACAATCAATACTAATACAATCAGTGATATTAACTTACTCTCTTGATCTAACTTGTCACCTGCAGCATTCTCATTCATAGATTTAAGAGCATCTGACAGTGAGTCAAAGGTAGCTCCTCCTTTACTGTCAACATTATCAGCTCTGGACAACCACTTGGAGAGACATTCCATCAAGCATCGAGATACATCACGAGGAAAATCTTTTTCAATGGCGTCCAGTGTTTTCTTGTATAGTCCTAGTGTCAGTCCTACTTCCTTCCATCTCCTCTGAGGGAAACCACATCTCTTCAACAGATTAAGTACATCAATAAGTTGCTCTAAAATCATATTCAATGATACATAGATAGTTAATGAACATTACCAATAGTCAAAGGAGAAGAGAAGAGACTCAAAGAAGAGGAGCAAGAACTGGTTTTAGTTGCCATCGATCAAAGAACAAGCTAACCGGATGCAAACTTTGCAAATGAATAACAAGGGTGGGGCTGGTTTTGGGCGGGGCAATAACTAGGTGAATATGAATGTAAACATTGAGGGGGCGAGCCATCAATTCACATTGTTTGATAAGAAGATTAAAATTATAATAAATCCATCTCTTAGCCTGCATGCATATTCAGACCCCGGCCTCATGGCCGGGGTGACGGGGTCTGAAGTCTGAACAGAGCAAACACACCAGTTAACACAACCAAAATAACCCAGTAAAAGAGACAAGGATGTGTGGAATCTTCAAGATTCCTGATGATTAATTATCGATTATTAGTGATTATTAATAATTATTAGTCATGGATTGTCAAACTATAAATACGACCATTTTATTAATTTTTGTGTACTGTACTCTACTCTATCTACCACTTGTTTGGTTTATTGTTGATACTGTTGAGAGAGAGGAAGGTCTTTGACCTATTTCATTCACGAAGATATTTGGAGTATCGACTCCCCAACCTGAATTTGTTGTCAACAGTCAATTCTACGATCCAGTTCCCCTATCTGGAAGGACGACGGTGATAGTGGACGAGTCAGAGGGCTGTTCCTGATCTCGATCTTTACCCATTCTTGACCTAGGAGTTCGACGGTCCGAGGATAGCTGGGTGTCATCGCTCTAGCTAAGATCAGTTCTTAGAGCTGAAATCGCACTCTCTCAT
>NW_003551051.1:0-2717 GCF_000090795.2 Amphimedon queenslandica | reverse complement strand
GTAAACTTGTCACATATTATTCACAAATGAGTCATGACAAGTTTCGTATGATTCTTGATAATACCAGTGGAGAAATTTTGCATCTCTACACAAAGATTCTTAAAACTGTTAACGAAAGCATTTGATTGCTTACACTCTGTTTAACAAAGACATTATACCAGCACATGTATTAGTACTTCCTCAAACATTTAATCTTATTTTGTTATACTTATTATACTCTCAGTTACATAAAAAAATAAAGTGTATTAAAATGTTTTTAGTTACGTAGATCCAGCAGCTCTACAGTGAAAGATCAAAATGAACATAAAAATGAAATGAAATGTGTGTACCTCAGTAGTGTCTCCAGTGGTGAAAGTGGAGTACTAGGATTTGATAATGGAAGGTTCTAAATTAAAATAATTCATGAAAAATTGCTAAGAGAATGGTTATAGAGGCAGGTTTTCCCACAAAGCATGCTAAGTGAGCTAAACAGCATGAGCTTCATGAGCTGACAAGTACTAGAATACAGTACATGGAATTCGGAGCAACTTTTAAAAATTCATAAAAAAATTCAAACTTGATCAGAATCAGCTCAAACTTGAAACATAACATAAGGACATGTATATGTTTCAGAAAAAGTTATAAAAATGGAGAATCCTCTCCTTTTCATTTTTTGGTAAAATTTGGCCAAAGTCCCTTGTACAGGGTGTTTAGCCTGATTTTTGAGCAGCAATTTTTAAAAGTTGCTTCAAATAGGACTTAATGTAATACATGTACAATAGCAATAGTATCTGAAGCTACAACATGGCATACCTTCTTTTGTCTTGTTGCATCTGCACTTTCTTGTCTTAGTCTTTCTCTTTCTACAATAAAATTGTCAATAAATTATAAATAAAAATCATACAAAAATACATGTATATGTAGACATACCTTTTCTTTTCAATTCTAATTTTTCCTGCAAGTCATTAAGCTCTTTATCTTTAGCAGCAATACTTAAGTTCTTTTTATTGCTATCCTTCCCTTTAATATTTCTACATACATGTACATGTACATGTACATCCATAAATGACAGTAAAAGTATACACATACTAGACGCAGACAATACAGCTATGCATGCACATACATTATGTATGGATACATTTACACATTAATGCTTTATAATTACTTTATTTTGTCTGTAGCTGCCTGAGCCTCTTTGTGTCTGTTTATTGTAGTCATTGCCTCCTGAAGTAGCTTTTCCTTAGCCTGCAAACGAATGAAGAAATTCTCAGCCTCAAAACTTGGTATCATTATAATAGTCATAACTGTACCTCTTTTGTTGCTGCAATTCCTTTCTTCTTTCTCTCCTGCTCTTCGCTTTTTGCAATCTTTAATAAAGCCAATCTCTCCCTTAACTGTAACAATATAGCAATGTAATGCTGAGGATCTCATGTTAAATTTATTGGTACCTCAACCACTGACATTTCAGACAACAGTCCCTGTCCTCCTGTTTCAGTCAAGTCTACAAATTTGGTACGTGATACTGGAATGCTTTCCATTGCTTTAATCTGTTGGATCAGTTCAACTTTTCTTCTCATTTCTGCTTCTTCCTACATGCACATGTACATGTACATACATTATACTATTAAATAAAATAATAAATTTAACCAACTTCTTCTAGTGCTTTCTTCAAAAGCTCTTGGTTTTCTTTCTCCATCTTTTGAACTACACACAATATATGAATCCCTTCATTCCCATGTTGTACAGTCAAGTTTACCGAGTCTTTGCTTCATTTGTTGGAGCTTAATTTTTGCTTCCTTTACATTCTGGTGTCCTAGCATTGTTGCCTCTACAAGACGTCTCATTTCCTTTCTCTCATCCTCCCTTCTTTTGAAATATTCGCTCATAAACTGCTCAGACTATACAGAGATACACATATACAAGCACTGCAGTCATTACTGGGTCACTACCTCTTCCTTCATGAGGGCAACTTTGTCTTTGGTCTCCTGTATAAAGGTCTGCTTGGCAATGATAGCCTCTTCATAGCTTAACTGTCCTTCCTAATAGAGAGAATCATAAAAATTAATACATAAATTTCTGTATAATGATATGATGGAATACAATACATTAGTACTATTATTGTTTTCCTTACTAAATGTCGTTTCTTTTGTTCTGCTAGTCTTCGAGCTGCTGTCTCTTCTTTGACCTCCCCTTGCCATTTAAAATAATCAGCTGTATCTCTTTCGCCAGCTTCTAGCCCAGCTAACCTACATTGCACATGTATAAGGAATTAGGAATGAAGCATCAAATTTTGATGAATCGTCGCTTTAATTTTAGTATTATGAACCAATAATTTTAAAAACATTTTTAGCTCACCTTTTCTCCTCCTCCTCTTCCAATCTCTGTATCCTTGCTCCTTCCCTCAAAATGGCTGTCGTGTTTAGCTTCAGTGAAGGAGCTTCTTTCTATGAACAGGGATTAGAGTGATAGCGTTTAATGTCTACATCCTGTATGTATTATTAATTACTGTTGTTACAGGGACAGGGACTGGTCGAATTGGTTCATATTCTACTCTAAAAATAAATAAATAAATAAATAAAATTACGGCTTATTTACTTTGCTTCTCTCTCTTGTATTATCTGCTGAATAACTTTCTAAAAGACAAAAGTATACACGTACATTCTACATGGATCTAATCTCACTTTTGTTTTCTCTGATTTTTCAGTATATGCACAAGAGAATTGAGAAGAATTAGCATC
>NW_003551050.1:0-2718 GCF_000090795.2 Amphimedon queenslandica | reverse complement strand
TGATTTAATTGTACCTATAGGCAAGAGAAATAGTTTTTGAACAATCAAAAAATGACTTACCATTAACAGTAACATTGACTGAAGTTCTAATGTTGTCACTGGGTAGGACAAATGAATGATTAGTACTTGATATACTGTACTGGCAAGTATATTGTCCAGCATCAGATAATGACACATTATTGATAGTGTAGCTGATAGTGTGTTCAGTATTATTATTGATACCAGTATATGAGTGTAGAGTGTGATTAGAGGAATTGAGCCATTGTATGTTCAGATTAGTAGTAATATGAGAAGGATAAGTGGCAGTACAAGTTAGAGTAATGCTGTCACCAACACTATAGTAAGGCTTTAACTGATTAACTGAGGGATTTTTACCATTAGGAACTAAAATAGATGCAAAATAGTATTATTGAATATTAAAAATGTTACAAAACTACTTACTTTTAACTGTAATACTTGTGAAATTATAATTTATTTTACTGCGTATGACATCATTATTATTTGTTGCATTAACAAAGAAGGAACAAGTGTACTGTCCAGCATCAGATAGTCTTGCATTACCAATAGTGTAACTAAAAGAGTGTTGGGCTTTATCATTGACTTCAGTATATGAATTTAGTCTATCCAGACCATAATGGTGCCACTGTATGGTCACAGTAGTATTAACATCAATAAGGTGATTAGTAGGATAACTGATAATGCAAGAGAGAGTAATGTTATCATTAACATTATAGTAGGATTTGGAGGGATGGACCAGTATATATGGAGTGATGACATTTGGCACTGTAGGTTAGACATAAAAAATAGAGAAAAAAATTGCACCTGCTTCTTACTTTTTATATTAATGATGGTAAAATTTCTGGTAGCATTACTTGTAACTATATGAGAAACACTAGTATTAATGAAGAAGGAACAAGCATACAGTCCAGCATCAGATAGTCTTGCATTACTTATAGTGTAGGTAAGAGTGTGTTCATTATTATCATTGATAATGGTACTGAAGTTAAGAGTGTGATTAGATGAATTGAACCATTGTAGAGTCAAATTAGTATCGACATCAATGAAGGAAGAGTATGGATAAGTGACTGAACATGAGAGGGTAATGTCACTGCCAGCATCATACACAGACTGATGAGGAATGAGATTAATTACTGGAACCTTGTCATTAGGAACTAAAAGAAACAAAATGTACAACTAACAACAAAAAATGATTTTACTTTTAATAAAAACATTAGTTGAAGCTGTCATATTTTCACTGGGTAGGACAAATGAATGATTAGTACTTGATATATTGTACTGCATGACAAGTATATTGTCCAGCATCAGATAATGACACATTATTAATAGTGTAGCTGATAGTGTGTTCAGTATTATTATTGATACCAGTATATGAGTGTAGAATGTGATTAGTGGAATTAAGCCATTGTATATTCACTTTAATGTCAATGTCAAGTAAAGAATAGTTAAAAATAGGGACAGAGCATGCAAGATTTATATTGTGACCAACATTGTAATATGAATTTAATGGAGTAATTGATGGATCATTACTTTTTGGAACTAAAAAAAATCAATTGAAATAACCCAAACATAAAACTCACTTTTAATTGTTACATTAGTGACTCCTGTCCTGGCATCACTTGGTATAATATAAGGATTATCAGTGGTACTATTGAGATAATATGTACAATTGTATTCTCCAGCATCAGATAGCTTTATATTAGTGAGAGTATGATTGAAGTATTTATTGTATGGATAAATAGAATATTGCTGGGAAAGATTTCTATTACAACTCCATTTAATATTAACAGTAGTATCAACATTAACCAGTGGTGAGTTAGGCTCAGTGACTTTACAAGAGAGAATGACATCACTACCAACTTCATAATAGGGTTCTGTAGGTTTAAACTCCAGTGCTGTATTATCGATTGGAACTAAAGTAACAAATAAATATTAATTATCTCACAATAAAAATTACTTACTAATAGCAGTAATGTTAGTGTATTTGTATTGACTCTCACTGCTTTGAATAAATTTATATTCTTGTTGAGTGTGATGAGTATTACTACACTTGTATTGCCCAGCATTTGATAAGCTAAAATTAGTTAGATGATACTGGAAATTATGTTCAGTGTAATCTTCTATATCTATAGTACTACTGTTAAGAATATCATCTTCATTATTGATCCAACTAATGTTGACAACTGTGTCCATATCAATGTATGATGGTTTGTGGTAACTAATTGAGCAGCTAAGAGTGATATTACTATCAACTTCATAGTATACATTGAGAGGAATAATAGAAGCTGTTGAGTTAATTTCATTTGGTACTACAAACAAAAGATATGATACATAAATATAAAAATATTAGACATGGCAAGTTATAGGGAAGAAAAAGTTGAAATAAAATAGTGAAAACCAAGTTTTGTTGGTTTGCAAGGTTTTGAACATGCAGAGCAAGTTTTAAGGGCATATTAGATCTGGGTGTCCCAAAAATCATTAAAATTATTGCAGTTATTAAAAAATTGATTCTTTAAAAAACTAGAAAGCCTATAGGAAGGTTGCCTTTAACATTTGCAAGATAAATATTTCATTTAATATAGGTTCCTCAAATATGAATTTTACTATGGTGAGTACCGTACACTGGTATTGAGGGTATGGGTTTTGAGGTTTTGATGGTTTTGAAGTTTGTGGGTAGTGTACACTGGTATTAAGTGTATA
>NW_003551049.1:0-2718 GCF_000090795.2 Amphimedon queenslandica | reverse complement strand
AAGTGATGTATTGTGACGTTTACACTACACGTGTATAAGCATGGCACAAGCAAAATAGTGAAGAAATCCAGTTGAATTACTTACTAAAGCTCAGGTCTACGACTATATAAGAGTTGCAATCGATATTCTAGTTCTAAAAAGTGAAGATCTACTATTACAAGAAAGAATGCACTGTGCTAAGTACTAAAAAATTAGTATTTAAATTATTATCATTATAACTGTTGATGATTATTCTATTCTTCAGTGACCCAATAGATTGATTATTATTATGAGTCCTTCAACAAATTTTAACTATAAAAATAGCAATAAAAACATTGACAACAATTATTATAAGCCGCACTTACTGTATCACCATACAGTACATACTGTAATGTACATCATCTCTATCTTGATAGTTCTCTGTGGTAGCATAAATATAAAGCTTTACAATCATGTAACAATGTCTCATCAATGCCACTGAAATCCTGCTTGTGTTTCTTGGTAAATAACCTATTCTTTCACTACTCAGTTCTCACTAAAAATTAAACCACACCCTTTGAAACACTTGCAAAAAATATATTATTACTTTTGAAACATAGCATCTAGAAAAATGAAACCATAAACAGTCTATATAAGAGGCCTTAATGAATACACTCAAAGTAGTAACTTGTTCATACCTGGTGCAGAAGTCTCAAAAAGGTGGTTACAAAATTAATATCAAAAAAACTAGTTTTTGGCTATTATCTCAGTCATTTCTCATTACATTGACACGAGAATAGTTTCAGTCCATGTAACAAACAATACACTATTATGATTCCAAGACTTACTAGCTAACTCCGTTCGAGAGTCTAGAAAAGGTGGTTACAAATAAAAATGGAGGTCTTCTAATTTTGTCATGTAAACATGAGGCCTGTTGACAAAATGAAATGAGAATATATTATTAGGTCTACTGAACAAAACAAAAACACCTATATACCTTCTTTCATAAAAATAAGTGAGTCAAGAAAATTCTTGAAAACATAGACAGAGAGAAAAGCGCCAAGGATAGAGCTATGCTGGTTATGACGTTTACAGGTGAACTTCAAAGAGTTAATTGAATACCGACTTCCTGTTTCATATCCATGTGTGTATGTAGTATCTATGTAGCGACGGACTAGCCACTAGCTATAGGCCAGTCAGGTCTGGTTAGCACCTAGAGAGCCCAGAGAACTGCGGGAGTCTGTTTTAGTGGACTGATTCTCTACTGACTCCCAAAAATGAGCTTTCTTGGCATACTGCTACTTTTCATTACTCTGCTTAGTCTGCTACTTGTTTATTGTTGCTATCGGTGAGTATTAGGTCCCATATACACTTCAGTGTTGCTTGTTTATTCATAGTTTGTATCATGCATATGGTGTCCTTAAGAGGCTTGGAATCCCTCATCCTCCAGTTACGCCTTTTATTGGAAATGGAGTAGAACTTTTAAAAATGGTAATAATAATAATTTATTATTAAGCAATTAGGCTGATAGAGGCTATTACTAAATTTTATATAGTCTTCTACTGATTTTCAAGAGAAATGGCTTGCTAAAAGTGGAAACTATTTGGGTAAGTTGAAACCTATTTTGTGCACATTTGCACATAAGCTGTGTACTTTATAATAATAACAGATTGTGTCACTATAATGGCTATCAAATAAATCATGGCCCTCCTTTCCCAATTTACCGGGCCAAAACGGAGTGGAATTGTTGAGGATAATTTTGACAAATGACCTAGCTGTTTTGCGCCCTGGAGGTTTATGAAATTAATTTTTGCAAATTTCCACTACTCTAGTGTAACAGACGCTCCTAGCTATCTGTTCACCAAACTTATTTCTTAATCAACACTGAGCTCAAAAACCAACTAACAAAACAAAACAAAAAACTAACTCTCAACTAACACACAACACACTTATATAGATCTTATAAATGTCCAGAAGGTTCTATAACATACAAGAATACTTTACATGATTGTTCTAGAATATACTTGAATAAACACATAATATATAGTTACAATAGTACACAGAGAGTTCTGGATCCATTTAGAAACAACTTCTTACATCTAGCATCTTGTATCGTATTAAATTGATTTTCAAGGAATTTAATTTCACGAATCTTAAAAAATCTGCAAAATTTACGAAACTTGTTATCCTCGAAAAAACCCGCTATATAATATCATGAGTACATGATTATGTATCCTTGATGGTATATAATGCTACAAAGAGGGGGTGGCAAAAAGGCTTATAACAAGAAATATCATTGATTTTATTATTAATTTATTTCTAGTTATTATTTGGGTACAAACATAGACATTGTAGCTGATCTTGACATACTCAAGGAGATCATGGTGAAGCAGTCCAACAAATTCGTCAATACAGATGTGAGTACACTAAAAAGGAATTTTAATTTGCAATGCATGTATAGTCAGTTTCAGTTGAGAAGAAACGGAAGTAAATCAATATTTTTGTCATTAAAACGTCACGTGTAGCCCCACCCAAACATGGCTGTAATCTGCAAGCTCTGTCATTCTTCGAGCGTTTCTTCTCTTTTAACTTACTTTACTATCTATTGTACCTCTACAGTGATTGCTGCTGCCTCCATCTATCTTTTTCTTGTTTTTGGTGCCTGTTTTCAGCTGGTATAGAGCTCGGAATACGGGTGATCAACGAGTATACTGGCAATGAAGAACAACTAAGATTGACAAGGCTGTGGAGTGATATAGC
>NW_003551048.1:0-2718 GCF_000090795.2 Amphimedon queenslandica | reverse complement strand
TAATGGAACTGTATGGAGGTGGGATGCTAAATCATAAAGAACCAATAATACACTCACACACAAACTTATTGTAATACACTGTAGATCAGTATACTGTGTATACACCATTATTTTTCTAACAAACAATAATACATTTTAATTATCATTCACTGATGCTAAAAGTATAGCGTCATGACTTGAACTAAAATTGAAAAATAAAAAGTTATTTTGGTTTCTTGTGTACTTTGTACCATATAGAGCGAAATTTTGAGGACTGTAGATTTCGCAAATTTGCCTAAAAATCTATTGAGTGGATCTAATTTTCTCGAATTTATACTGTCTGCCATCTTGTGCCCAATTTATTCGATTTTCGCAAAAGTAATTTTCACTAATCTTCAAAAAATTGCAAAATCCGTGAAATTTACAGCCCTGGAAAATTTTACACTACACAGTACATGTACATGGAGCCTGAGCAATAGCGGAGAAGTGTTATTAGCAGTGGGCGGAGTCAAAGGAATAATTAGAATATTAAGGTAACATTATTATGATATATTTAAATTATAATTGGATTTTATTTTTAGTACAGATACAATGCAGTGCGTTATTGTAAGTATAATTTGTTTGTTGTTTGTTTATATTATTTGTTTGTTGTTGTTTAGACGTTTACAGGTCATGGTAATGCAGTGAATGAGTTACAGATTCATCCAAAAGACAATAACCTCCTACTATCAGCTAGTAAAGGTATAAATACATGTACATCAATACACATGTGAATATGATGCATACACATAATTTTAGAGAGAAAAGATTTTATTCATGTACATGAATATGTACAGACTAGCCTCTCTATATAATGGACACTTTCGTACAAGAAAGTGTCTCTGTTATACAGAGGTGTCCTTTATGTGGAGGTTATTTTATACAGTAAGGAATGTAATTGGTACACTAGGTGCTGTCCATTAAATGGAGGTGTACGCTATAGAGAATGAAAAGGGGATATACTGTATGTGCATGATATGCTTTACTTCTGTGGAGAAAACTTTATTGTTGTCTTTTTTTCACTCCTTCCTCCTCTCTCTCTCTCTTTTCCTTCTCTGTATTGTGTATGCTTTAATTTTGTGGAACAAAACTCTTACCGTTTATTATTGAAATAAGTTTAATTTAATTAATTTTTCTCAGATTATGCCCTGAGGCTCTGGAATACAAAGACAGCCATTTGTGTTGCCATATTTGGAGGTGTGGACGGTCACAGAGACAAAGTCTTAAGTGCTGTATGTTAAACTTTACATGTACATGTAGATCATCCCATATTTAAACCAGGAAGAGGATGAGGACATGTACATGTACAGTATGTAAAGAAATAAGTATTGTGACATACGTACATGTACATGAACATGTAAATATGGTACGTTATATTATTGTTAGTATACATTGTACATGTACATGTACATATATGTGCAGTAATACAAGTGCATGTACATGTATGTGTAAATAATATAATGTAGTGACATGTAAGGTTTACATGTAAATGTACATGTACAAGAATTAATGAGTACATGTATGAAAAAGGAGAGATGGAGGTACATGTACGTGTATAAGTACATGTATATTTAACCCTTTTATTCCTTTCAGGTCGTTTCCAATACTGGAGGTTCATTTTCTGAAATATTTGACTCATGAAATTTATCGTAACTACATTGACTGTGTGAGGTGGTTCAGTTGACTAGCGTTTTCTAAAAGTTGTGAGAATAGTTTGATACTTTGGAGACCTCCACGACCTGACGATAAACCACAACAGAAATCCTTTCAAGTTTTACAAAAGTAAGAAAAGGAAGGGAAGGAGAAAGAGGGACGAGAGGGGGAAATGGTCTTTAAAATCGTCATTATTAGGTTTGAAGTTCCTAACTGTGAGATATGGTATATTCGCTTTGCAATGGACAAGAAAATGAAAGTAAACAAGTTTAATAATCTATTTAAAAAGAATATAAATGTGTACATATAAATGTGTACATATAAATGTTACTTAGTATTTCACAGCGTGACAATGCAAAACATACAAGTACATTTTCTCAAAAAACTAAACACATACTCTAGGGTTTAACTAGTTAATTTTTTTCCTGCAACAAAAGCACTAAAAGCAGCAACAGCAAAAGTAGCAACAATCGGCGCAGTAAAGTATGAAGTTTCCTTGTTCCTGTCTTGAGTCAGTCCAGTTACTAATTCCACATTAAGATTAACATATCTCGATTCCAATTCTGCCTGGCTATAAACGTCGTTGTTTCTGATTTCTTGCATACGATATTCCATAGCTGTTTTCATGTACATCTTGTACGGTATGTATTGATTTATTAGTTGCTCAAAGTGGTTCTTCATCACATGCGCACGATTCATCATTTCACTGATCCCCAGAAATAGAACATTAACGATATATTTTTCATTTGATATCCCAGTGGATAAAGCGGTGACAAACATGAAAAGAACATGGACCAGCATAATACCATTGAAGCCAAGGCTTGTGAGAATGTAATAAACAAGGTTCTTCATCCCTTGTTTGTTATTTGGTAGCACATATTCATCATAAGACAGGAAAGCTTGAAAGATTGAATGGGCCAAGAGAGTCACGAATGCTGGTAATATTATTACTTTAAAGGGTAACTCAACCCAAAAAATTTTTTTGCAGAAATAAGTTGGTAATAAAGAAAAAATCATAGGAAAAATAAGTAAAATTATCAAAAAGTA
>NW_003551047.1:0-2720 GCF_000090795.2 Amphimedon queenslandica | reverse complement strand
ATCGACGATGAGGTCTCTCTTGATTTGCTCTTCAAGGTTTCAAACTCGTTAATTTCCGATAACGTGTGGGCGGTAATATATAAAACAATCCTTTCGAGACTTTGACACCTTCCGTCACTTCCAGTACCAGTTCCTGTAGGGCGTGGTCGGTAGGTGTGGCCAATCCCAATAAATGAATGAGTTCCCTGTATAAACTAGCGACTAGTCTTAGCTGATTATTAATGACTAGGCCTTCCCTCCCTCTACATTGTCGACAGTGTATTTTCAGTAATGGCTCCACAAACTGACACTCGTAGCAGTAGCAGTGTCCACACGAGAGGGACACCATTGGATCTCTCAGCAGTCCAGCACACGCGCAGCAAGTCAACAATTGTCTCAGATAAGGTAGTAGTTGGGGTAGCTCTCCTTCTCCACCTCCTCATCTCTCTTTTATATAGTCCATCACTAGCGGACATGACTCAGAATAGACGTCTGTTGCTCGTGCTCCTATGGAAGCTGATTTTGGTATATAGAGGCATCTCTTTTTGTCGGTTAATAGGGGCGTGTTAATTATGGGCGTGGTTACGAGCAATTAAAATCCTGAGGCCATCCATTACAGAATTTTTGTGTAAACCTGCAAATGCAATTAGAATCAGCTCAAACTTTCTACACAAGATAAGGACTTGTATATGCATTATATTATAAAAGTAAAAAATTCTTTGCTTTTCATAGCATGTTTATGCATCAGATAACATTATAAAAAGGAGAAGTTCCTTTTTTTCAATTTTGACAAAATTTGACCAAGACCCTGTACCTCTTGTTTTGTGCTAGATTAAAAATAAGTTAAAGAAATTAATAAGAACATGTAAAATATCTAAAAATATAGTCTGCTTCTCATTGCCTATTCAATTTTATGCAACACTGTTCAGGTACTTCTCCATTAACTATACAAGATACTCTAATTATATAATACTTTAATATAATAAACTTACAACACTGAGAGATTAGTTCAGCTATCCTCACAAAAGCAATGTTTCCCTTGTTCATTACAATATTTAGAAACACCTCAAGCTGATCAGGACACACATCAACTACTGACATTATACAGTTAATAAAAGTATCAGCTCTTTCTGCTAATGACTGGCCTGTCTTCACATCAAATATCTTATTATATTCTGTTGAATGAATTATTGTGGCTGATTTACAAGCTATACAGCTATGTCATGGAAAAATGTTTATGTCACAACTCTTGCATACTACATGGTCTTTTTTTAAGCAACTTTAAAAATTTGTAAATATCTCAAAGTTTCTATGCATCAAAAATTAAAAATTAAAAAATACTGTATAAATCTAGTGGAAAATTTTCATGGCCCAAAATTTTCATGGATTTCGTTTTTTTCAAAATCCACAAAAATAAAATCCATAAAAATTGATTCAATACGGTTCAAGATGGCTGAAAAGTACAAAACCACCATGAAAATTAAAGCCACGAAATTGATTTTTGAACGAATCTGCGAAATTTTTGGGCCATGAAAATTTTCCCCAATACGGTAGAATAAAAGGCACATAAAATACTATTATTTGGTTTCATTCCTTATATTTGTCCATTAGTGTATCAGCTAGTGCAATAGTTCTCAAAGTGTCTTCCTCTCTCAGTATATCTATGAATATACCAAACACTTTTGCATTCATACGAATAGAACTCAAAATTATGTGAAGCAACTCATCCATTTTGTCATCGTTAGTTTCTCTAGCAGTTAATTTCCTTTTTTCTCTTGAATTTACAATTTTGTGTTCTAGCAACTTGTCAACTAAGAAGTTGATATCAATTCCACAGTCCTTTATTAATGAAGTACATTCTGTCATTATACTATGAGCAATATCAGATCTAATTGTACCTATGTGTTATTATAATAAATAGTCAGTTACAATTAGTAACTAACTGTTTGGAGTAGGAAGTGAAGGAGCTGAAGGAGGTGGTCTGTTGATATTAACAGAATCTATTTAAGAGAATATAAAAACAATAAATTATGCTGTATATTACATTACCTGATAATGACATATTTCTCAGTGGTCTGTTGATAATAATCTTCATTTGTTCCTGTACTCCTTTCAATGGTACAGAATAACTCAAGTTAGGTACAGTATGGGGACTATTCTCAGCATATATTGACACTAAACAAAATGGAGGGACTGCTGTACTATTGTCACCGAAACAAAGAATTTCATGTTCCTTTATCTATTATACAGAAATACTATACTACTGTTGTCTAGCTAATATAATAGATTATTACCTGACATGGATCCAAATGTGGTTTAATTCTCCATCCTGTTGTTGGTTCAGTTTGCTGCTCATCAAATTTTAATTTAATGCATCGTTTTGGTGATGTGAGTTTAAAACTAATACTTTGATCCATTTCTGGATAAGAATACTTCTTTTCAATATACTACAAAACAATTAATTGGAGAAATAATAAAAATAATAAAATTTTGGATTACCTGAAGTAATGCATTCAAATCTCTAGCAGCAGTGAATCTCATTAAATCTCTTCTCTCTTCTCTTTGATAAAACACTTGTCCAGCATACACTGTAGCTTCAGGTATACCAGTGGAATGAGTAGATACAACTACAAATGAAAAAGCAATACTCTTTAGAAGTATTATACAATATAAATCACATACCAATTGTAGACTGAGAGCTTAATGCAGCAGATTTTGTACAAACAGCAACTTGTGACTGC
>NW_003551046.1:0-2720 GCF_000090795.2 Amphimedon queenslandica | reverse complement strand
AATGAGCACAATGTACTAGCTCTACAGTCACTGGTTTATCCAGTTCAGGAACAGTAGGAGACACAGATATGTAACACACACTACTGATCAGATGTGTGCCTCCAGGGAACTCAAAATCTCCTCCCCATAGACCTTGAGCAGCAGCTTCATAGACAGTGCTATCCACTGGAGAGAAGAGTCCATCAGGTAGAGAGAGGCTAAGACCACATTCATCCAACTGTAACTCATGACTACTGTTGGCATTATACAGACACACCTTCTTACCCAATGTTACCATACCATCAAATGGTAATTCTATACAATGCAGATTATTAATACTTAAACAATAGACTACACTAACCTGCTTTAGTCCAGTAGTCACATTGAATACTCTTAGTATCAGTTGAAATATCTTTCAATGACTGCAACTCTTCCTTCAGTTGTAATTTTTCTTTTGTCAGTTTAGCAACTACCAGTTCATCGTCAAAAACTTTAGCTTTAAGTTTCTCATTCTCTTCTACACAAAAAATTTAAAAAGGTATTCTTATACAGTAATACTATGATAGTTTTACCATTAGTTAAAGTTTTCTCCTCCGTCAGTGTGGCTATATAAGTTTCGCTATCAACAACTTTAGCTTTAAGTTTCTCAATCTCTTCTAAACAAAATAAATAATAACATATTACCATATAAGGATATACCTTGACTGGTTGTTTGTTTAGTTTCTGTTGTCTGCTCCTCCTCCTTTTCCTCTCCTTTAAGATCATCATTATCTTTATAAACTAGTAAACACACACACACATCAAACAAGTCTCTAACTATTACTGTGTGTGTCTATATACTTACCATCAGTTGGTCCAGTAGACACTTCCTCTTTAGTTGAAGATAGTTTAGTTTCTTTCACTCCTTCTACTCTTGTCTTGTCTAGTGGTATAGGTTCAATAACTACTGACACACACACACAGTAGAGGACTATACCTTGCTGACTAGCCTCAAGGAGTGCTTCCTGCAGTGAGGTCTTGTTTCCCTCAGATACTCTTAACTTCTGCTGCAACGATTCCACATAATTTTGCAGTTTTACTTCTCTCTCTGTAGGGTATACTATAAACTGATCTTGCCACCATTGTCTCTTTTTTAATAATAACTGATACTTGTCTTGATAGGCCTCAGTAGTCAGACCAGTAGAATCTAGTACTTCACTTACTCTCCATTTACCTTCCCTTAAAACTAATGCAAACATGAAGGAGGAATAATTCATGTATGTACATGTACATGTAAACATGATGTAATGCTGTTACTAATAATAGAACACAATACATGTAGCATTAGAGGGTAAAATACTATATAAATGTTATGCATTAATTGTTGTTTTATTGACAAATTACAAACCAGAAAATACATTTTAAGGGATAATTGCTAAAATAAAGTCCCGGCCAAATGGCACCAATATACTGCACTATACACACAACATGCTAATTTGGTTATGTCAACTATTATTGCAGTTCATTATAACAATAATAATTCCCTCATGCTATGTTATGGAATTACAGAAATGATGTAGTAAAACCTGAACTTAAGTTGTATCTCCAATAAATCCCTCTATACAGTACATACAATACAAAAATAGTTCAGTTCTTACCTAGTTCTATTAACATTGTGATATTAGGATCAGTGATAAAGTCAGAAAATGGTTCCTTATATCCTCTTCCTACATTTTTCCATTTATTTGTTCCTCTCCCACCCACTACCACCAACCACACACAGTCTGGACTCATCATTATTGATGATAAGGAATGGGCCCATCTACCAGTAACAGATTCAGGTAGAACAATCTGTTGAAATAATACATGTATGGTAATATTTTATCATGTAAACAGTATTTACAATATGTTACAAATATTCAAGGGAATATACATGCATTATGTACATGTACTGTACATGCACACAGCGAGTATTTCTAAGGTATTAATACAATATAATACATTAACATGACAACTACTGTACAATCACTGTATCACACACATGTACACTCTAAACTAATAACATTATACACATACTTTACTCCACTGGTACTGATTAGTATTCAGTAACCAACTATCATTTACTAGTTGATCATTTTGATCCTCCCCACCTATTATTACTAGTGTAGGTGAGTCACTGATGATACTAGTAATAGCATGATAACGTCTCCCCACAGGCCACTGTACACTAGCAGGTACTACTGGTCCCTTAACACTCTCCCAGTGCTAGATAAAATGAATTAATCAATATTATAAAATGTATTAATGCATGTACACTGTTCTATTATACTTAAGAGTTTTTCCATTTAATTATAAAATAATTATGCTAATAATAGTGATAATTGTATAAAATAAATTATTAAATCAAATCTACATGTAATACTCATTTAAGTACATTTTTCAAATTACAAGCTATACCAGTATGTACATGTATTAATGACTAAACATGATTGATCCATGCAATAAATATATCCCATACAGTAATGTTAAGACAACTTACTAATGTAGTATCAGACTCCAGTTGACATGTATAGACTGTATTAACCATTATATCTCTCCTACCATCATCACTAGGCACTGATCCACCAAACATGACAGCTTTATTATTAGCAATCTTTTGAATAGCAAAGGCAACAGTAGGAGGACAACACTGACCACTAATAGTTGGAATAATCCATTGTCCCTAATAGAAATAGATAGTATAATTAGAATTATTAATTATT
>NW_003551045.1:0-2720 GCF_000090795.2 Amphimedon queenslandica | reverse complement strand
CAGTATATTCAGATGATTAGTGGTCGTATTCGTACTAATGAACAGAATATATTGAATTTATCAACAAGTAAGTATTTATTAATTAATACACATATTATTGTGATGACATATTTTTCAATCATTATTTTTCTTACCATTTGCATATTAAGTAGGTGCATGTAAACATTGAAGGAGTGAGCATGAGCCATCATTGTATGAAGAGACAGTTGATTTGACTAACTAATTTTAAGTTACATCAGCTACATAAAAGTAAAAATACAAAATTCAAAATGAAGCCTTCAAGCATGGATGCATCCTACTCCACCTATTAATAATTTGTCGACATGGTCTAATTAAATTTATTGATTAACGTCCTTGACCAATGCTTTGTGTGGGTGAGGGACTAGGTAGTCTGGTTGTCTGTCATTCATTCATTCATTTAGTTTACTGAACTCTAATAATCATTTTACTCCATTTATGAATGATATTGTCAATGTTGTCATATTGAGCCACAACTGACATGTTTCTGTGCTAAGTGGAACAAATTTATAAATTTAAATTGGTTGTTTTTTTCAAAACTGCCAGCCATCAAAATTATTTATTTCTTGCTATACATGTATGTACATGATATTTGCATTGTAATACTTAATGATTCTAATTATACTATCTATTTCTATTTAGGACAATGGATTATTCCAACTATTAGTGGTCAGTGTTGTCCTCCTACTGCTGACTTTGCTATTCAAAAGATTACTAATAATAAAGCTGTCATGTTTGGTGGAGCAGTGCCCAGTGATGATGGTTATGATATATCTGTTAATACAGTCTATACATGTCAACTGGAGTCTAATACTACAATAGTAAGTTATCTTATTACTGTATGGGATGTACTGTATAGCGGGTTTATTTCGAGGATAATAAATATCGCAAATAACCTGTATCCAGAAGTTTGCTGAATTAATTTTTGCAAATTTTCACTATTCTACCATCTTGTATTGTATTAAATTGATTTTCAAAGAATTTAATTTTGCGAATTTTGAAAAATTCGTGAAATTCATGAAATTTGTTATTCTCAAAAATAACCCACTATATGGTATCTATTGCATGAATCAATCATGTTTGGATATTAATACATGTGCATGTACATACAGGTATAGCTTGTTTTCAGAAAAAATGTATTTAAATGAGTATTACATGTAGATTTGTTTTAATAATTTATTTTAATGGAAACTGTACAATTATCACTAGTATTAACATATTTATTTTATAATTAAATGGACAATCTCTGAAGTATAATAGAACAGTGTACATGCATTAATACATTTTATAATATTGATTAATTCATTTTATCTAGCACTGGGAGAGTGTTAAGGAACCAGTAGTACCTGCTAGTGTACAGTGGCCTGTGGGGAGATGTGCTCATGCTATTACTAGTATCATCAGTGACTCACCTACACTAGTAATGATAGGTGGAGAGGATAAAGATGGTCAACTAGTAAATGATAGTTGGTTACTGAATACTAGTCAGTACCAGTGGAGTAAGGTATGTGTATACTGTATGGCGCTTTATTTTCGAGGAGCTAAACTTTTGCTATTTTTGCGGTTAGCATGAAATCGCGAAATTAAAGATCCGTTAAAATTTAATTTTCCATTAAAGGTGTGGCACTAACATTGCAAATCCACAAAATTTATTTCCGCGAAAAATTGATTTTTATAAATCCGGGAAATTTTAGCTCTGCAAAATTAAAGCGCTATACGGTAATGTTATTAGTTTAGAGTGTACATGTGTGTGATACAGTGATTGTACAGTAGTTGTTATGTTAATGTATTGTATTGTATTAATACCTTAGAAATACTCACTGTGTGCATGTACAGTACATGTACCTACCGTAGGCCGGGTTTTGATTGCGAGGTTTTTTGATTGCGAATTGTGAGTCTGGAATACATCTCGCAATGAAAAGAATCGTAATTAATAATAATTGATAAACGCCACCCCTATAATAATTAATAAGCGCCACGCCTATCAATCATTTTCTCTACACGTGTTTCAATTACAGCATCATGAGTGGTATCCTGTGCTATTTTCGGCCCAAATTACCTCATCTAGTCAAGTCCCAATGCCACCTAACATCTTGAAGGAAGTTAATAAAGCTGTGGCAATAGCTTTAGATGGCAAAGGAGAGAAACAAGACAATCAGTTAACTTGTTAGTGTGGCTAGCTAAGCCTAGCATCTCGCAATTGTTGGAAACGCAAACTAGTTATTTTTTCAAATTCGCAATCTATTAGATACGCAATCAAAACCCGGCCTACGGTAATGCATGTACATGTATATTCCCTTGAATATTTGTAACATATTGTAAATACTGTTTACATGATAAAATATTACCATACATGTATTATTTCAACAGATTGTTCTACCAGAATCTGTTACTGGTAGACAGGATCATTCCTTATCATCAATAATGATGAGTCCAGACTGTGTGTGGTTGGTGGTAGTGGGTGGGAATGGAGCAATTGAATGGAAAGATGTAGGAAGAGGATATGAGGAAGCATTTTCTGACTATATCACTGATCCTAATATCACAATGTTAATAGAACTAGGTAAGAACTGAACTATTTTGTATTGTATGTACTGTATAGAGGGATTTATTGGAGATACAAGTTAAGTTTAAGTTTGAATACATCATTGCTGGTATTCCATAACATAACATGAGGGAATTATTATTGTTATAATGAACTG
>NW_003551044.1:0-2720 GCF_000090795.2 Amphimedon queenslandica | reverse complement strand
ACACTTTTAAATTAGGAAACTGCTACCAAGTACAATGTGCTACTGGTGTTACTGTTACTGATACAATTTACCTCCAGTCAGTAGTCTTACCTGGAGGCAGCAGTTCTAACCTAGATTTACAATGATCTCTATTTGATTGTTTGTCTACGTATGCTTCTCCTTTTATCAGGAGATGTTGAATGCAATCCTGGTCCAGGTACATATAGTAATTTTTGCTATAGCTGTGTTCTGTGTTGCATATTGTATATTTTTGCTCTTGCTATAGGAACATTGCTTAAAGCTTGGAACCGACTAATGAACTTTTTAAGGCATTTTCGTTCACATAATAGAGTTCATTCCATACCTGGCTCTGACCCAAGTGAACGACAAATACCTGACCAATGTGCAGGAGGTATGATGATGTAGATCAACCATGTATATTTTGATGTTATTGTTATATTAAATCAATTGTAGACAATACTCCTAATTCTAATACTCCAATAGTACCTACTGTATCACCATCAGTTTCTGTACTTACTAGTATATCAGGTAGATCTAACCATACACTTAATACAACAATTATGCATTAACTGATGTACTACTACAGGTAATTCAAAGGATATATTACAGAGTCATGCTGATAAATTAGTTCATGCTATTAGTGTGAATTTATACAATGTAACTGAGTCACTCTATGCTAAAGGTCTGATACCACAACAAACTAAAGAGGATATGCATGTACAAGGAGTAGCTGACAATAAAAAAGCTGGCAACCTTGTTTATGTGTTAGAGGAACAGTTGGAAGCCAAACTTAATAATCCAGAGCAGTATCTTATTGATATATGTCATGTATTAATAAACCAACAACATCGTACACTAACAGATATTGCTACCTCTATATTACACCAGTTAGGTGAGTGTGTATGTGTGTGTGTGTGTACATTATTGGTGATCATTATAGTCATTATAATATTATCTCAATGCATTAGGTCAGTCTATACCTGATAATGTCACATCTAGTCCAATACCTGACGATGTTCAAGTATATGCTGACAATATGAGAAAACACTACAGAAACCAAACTATTGTTGCTGAAGCCTGGCCACCAAAAATTGGAAAAGATTTCTATGGAAGACTAGCACTAGTAGAAAAACAAGACCCTAATACACAAGCAGAATCAGCTGGGCTTCTCCTAAGAGGACAAGTTGATAAAACAGTCAAACTAACAGAAAACAACAAGATAAGTGTTGAAGATGTCCTTAAACCCAAAGGAAAAAATCCCCTGTCTCTCAGAGTAGTAATAGATGGTCCTCCTGGTATTGGCAAAACCACCCTCTGTCGTAAACTGTTAAATATGTGGTCTAATGGACCACTTGTACACCAACAGTATGACTTGGTACTTTACTGTCCTTTAAGGAATAGCAAGATAGCTACAGCTACTACACTAGCTGACCTGTTTGAATATAGACGTTATGAAGTTCCCATTGTAGCTGAATGGTTTGAGAAGAGGAATGGAGAAGGATTACTGATAATCTTTGATGGTTGGGATGAACTAAGTGAACAACTCAGACAGTCTTCATTAGCTGCTAGCATCATTCATAGAAAGCAGTTAGACCAATGTTCAGTAATTGCTACCTCTCGTAGCTACGCCTCCTCTACACTTTTAGAAATATCTAATCTCAGTAGATATGTTCAAGTCATTGGGTTTTCTAAGGAAGAAACATCCACAGTAATTATACAAACACTTCAGAAGAACACAAAACTAGCGCAAGAACTTATTGATAAGAAAAAAGAAGATGATAAAAACCATAAACCTTTTACAACTACTCAAAGCAATAAGGACTCACAACTAGCAGTGAAACTCATTAATGATCTTGAAGTACGAAATGATGTCCAGTCATTGTGTTACATACCACTAGTCTGTTCCATGGTCATCTTAGTTTACTGTAAGGAAGGAGGACACTTACCAACAACACTCACTCAACTGTATGAGAACTTTATCCTGCAAACTATCAGAAGACATGTTAAGAGACATGACATTAACCCACGTACTTTAGATAGTCTTTCTTCATTACCATCACAATTAGCTAAACCTTTACAAGAGATGTGTCAATTAGCTTATACTAACCTGGCTAATACAAGAATGGCATTCTCTTCACATCAACTACAGTCACTGAGTGAGGCAGTCAAGGAAGACTATCTTGGATTGATGACAACATTCATAGAATATGATGAGGAGAAGTATCAGTTCCTTCACTTGAGTATACAGGAATTTCTAGCTGCATGGTGGATAGCTAAGCATGAGGAAAAGATAGAGGAAGTGTTTAAGGATCACTTTGATGATGATCACTTTCGAATGTGTCTGAGATTTGTGGCAGGTCTAACTCACCTTGAACATGAGAGCTATCAACAGTATTTTAGTAAACAACAACTTGACTTAGAGTGTAAGAGGAAGCCATTTTTTGGATATGAGAGTTGTCATCTTCCACACTTCTATCAAAATCCTGAAACTAGAAAAAAAGGCCGCTATAGGTATGCCAAATCTAATAATCATATAATACTTGATGATCATGACAATGTTCCAATTCTTCTTCTCCAACTCCTGTATGAATCACAGAACACAACATTATGTCAAATATTAGCACAATCCATTAAAAGCCACTCATTGTGTCTGAATAAAGTATTATTATCATTGTTTGACTGGTTGTGTCTCAGTTATGTATAAACAATTCCAACACAAC
>NW_003551043.1:0-2721 GCF_000090795.2 Amphimedon queenslandica | reverse complement strand
TAGCCTTGTCTTGTTGTTTTGGGATGTTTTGTAGAATTATTTGGACAGGAAGTGGAAACAGATGGTCTATAGCTATTTTGGCCAATGGCCAAACCATATAACCCCCTGTATTTATNTCAGGTGTACTCATAGTAAAAATGGCAGGGCTATTATTATTATTAGTATTACTATATTATTAAAGAACTTTACAGTACTAACACAGTAAAACATTAAATTGAGAGCAGTATCTAGAAGTTAACAGTGCTGACTATATAGAGCTCTGTCCTACTTTGGAGGCACTCCGTCAGGTACTGGAAGAGAACGAATATCATGATATTAAGATGTCATGTAATCTGATTGAAGAGACTGAAGGAGTAGCTCAACGTATGTCTCCTGAAGTTCTGGCTATGAGATTCATTGTAGCTAGACACTGAATCAGTTTCATATATGGAACATGCGTGTGTGTATTTCATATAGTCTCACATTCATTCCTTATCACATTGCTGGTTCAAATTTTAAGTCAAGGAAGGCCTCTATTTCAGTTCCCTCAAATTACCACTTAAGATGTAATAACAAAGGCATTTATCTCAAATCACCTATTGAAATTCCCTCTGCAGTCAAACAATGGAATCATCTTCCCTCCTCTCTAAAACTCACTCTTCCTCTCTCATATCTTAAATTTAAAATAGATAATCACCTATGACTACCTCATTATTCATCATTACTTATCTATTACCCTAAGATTAGCTATGCTATTACTTATTACACTCAATCCAGTGAAAGGACAGGGTTGTGGGTCTTGAATAATTAACACTAATATTGTATTGTGTATCTATACCTGGTTGAGAACCTATGAAATATAACACTAAATCATACCAGTAATTATATTTTACTAACATACCATTGTAGGTCATTATATAGTTCAAGTCTCCTCCAAGTGTTTCTACCCATAGAGTTACAACTGGATCTCCAACAACACAGTCTGCATTTGTCTGGAGATTAAACTTCACTGTAGCAGTGTCTGAGCTACCTTCAACAAAAAGAAAAGAGAAAAGCAGCAAAAGCAACAGCATTGTTACTGGTTAATTGTTCAACAGAGGAAAAGGGAAATATTAAGTGCATGCAGATGCAGCAAGTATAGGGCTGGGCAAATGCTTCAATTTTTGTCTGTTATGCTTTTAGGGTAGTACCCTGACTTCTACCCTATATTATGCTTTGAAATGAATCCAATTATGCTCATTATTGTGATATAAGTATTGGTACAGCAACCTAACTGCTTAGTGCCTGCCTACACAAGCATGTAACTTGATAGTCGATATTTGAGTAAAGCTTCAAATATGGGCATAAATTTAGGCTCATGTTTTAAGCTTTACTCAAATATTGACTATCAAGTTACATGTACATGTATCTGTTATAATGTAATAGAAAAATAATAGTAAATATTGCAATAATATGCCAGAATCTGAAAATGTTTCCAGTGACTTTGAGTCACTTAAAAATAAAATAGTCTAAATTATTGACAATCACGTAGGCAGGTACTAAGCAGTTAGTCTTGCATATACTATTAGCATGACCATTCCCTGTGATTCTTTGGTTGTTTCATGTCTAGTTTTGATTTATTGATGAATGTAAGGCAGCCATCAGTGATGATTTTCACTCAGCTGGCCCACTGTATGTAGCTATATGACAAAGAAACATAAAATTATGTTACATACTTCATTAGAAAGGTTAGGATATGCTCAGCACTGGAATATCTGCAGTCTAAAAGAATTCATTATAATGTTTCCTAATGCATATACATGTCCTTATTTTGTGCATCAACATTGAGCTGATTCCAATAAAATTTGGATTTTTAATAAGATTTTAAAGTTGCCCTGAATGCCATGTCAGCTCAGCATAAATTCTTGATCATTTTGAGATTAATTAAATGTGGGCTACTAAATCAGACCTCCCAGGCTGTATACAAAAAATCTATTCTGCCAGAATCACAGATACTTAGATTTAGTCATTCACTGATTCCACTTTTATTTATGTAGAACAGAGAATATTAATCAGCAATGCTAATATTATTATTACTTTAATAACTCAAGCTTATATTTTGCATGGCCAGAATACACAATACACTGCACAATACATGTCTCTAGAAAGCCCATGAAAAAGATAAGATCCTGAGTTCCTAATAACTCACATCTCCCATCAGTAATGCAAATGAATTGTCAATTAATGAAGGAAATTGTTTACTAACAAAATACCAAACTGGCTATTATATCAAGCTAATGACTATAAAAATGTTTCGGTTTATAGTGAAGCATCTTTTATCTTTTCTTTCTTCGTATCATTGAGATCTTGAGATGCATGATTTGAAATGATGTAAATATCTTCACCCTTTGTGCTTTTGTTACTGGGTCCAGACTTGTAGTCACTGTGAATAGTAGTCCTAGGGAAACACTGAACAAAATGAGCCTTCCAGGGTTTCCTATATTCCTTGTTGAGCAAAATAAAAAATATAAAAATGAAAAATCCTTGAAGTGTATTACAAAATGCAAATATAAACTGGACTGTATGAGATACACTAGGCTCAGATATGAAAGTGAAGGCAGCAGATATCCAAGTTAAACCAAAGAGGATCATAATACCAGTAAAAGACAGTAACATCTTTAGTACTTCTGATACAGAGAGAGAGGAATTGCTCATCCGCTTTTTTCTATCAATGGCATTTTTAAGAGTAGTTCGAATGACAAG
>NW_003551042.1:0-2721 GCF_000090795.2 Amphimedon queenslandica | reverse complement strand
CATGTACATGTACATGACACATGCTGTGCATTAAGTAAATAATAATTATTAAGTTGTTGTTGTTTTGACTGTATGAACAATTACTGTCATTTGCTATGTACATCTAGACACCACTTTAAGTAGTTTTTGTTTGCTAATGTATGCATTTATGTACATGAGATATGGACAATTTAATGGTGTGTGTGTTTGTGTGTGTAGATGTATGGGGATTTTTATAATTTCTACATTATTTATTATTATTTTATTTGCTATTTGTAGGTCACACTCTATTACATTTAAATCAAAGCAAGCTTCAGTACATTGGAATTGACAATAAAGATCACAGGTGAGTGGATCCAGGCAAAATCTTACTTTATTCATTTTATAGCAATTTCTGAAAAATACCCTGTACTATAGCCCATGCTTTTTTCCAAAAAACGGCCAAAAAATGACCCCCAACTTTTATTACATTTTCTGATGCATATTGATGTTCTTATGCTGTGTAGAAAGTTTGAGCCGATTCTGACTTGATTTTTTTAGGTTACGACCATTTTAAGAAAATGGCCAAAATCTGAAAAATACCCAAGGCTATAGCCCATGGTATTTTCTGAAAAATGGCTAAAAAATGACCCCCAATCTTTATTACATTTTTTGATACATATTGATGTCCTTATGCTGTGTAGAAAGTTTGAACCGATTCCGACTTAAATTTTTCAAGTTACGGCCAATTTAAAGAAATTTTGCCAAAATCTGAAAAATACCCAAGGCTATAGCCCATGCTTTTTTCAGAAAAATGGCTAAAAAATGACCCCCAATTTTTATTACATTTTCTGATACATATTGATGTCCTTATGCTGTGTAGAAAGTTTGAGCTGATTCCGACTTAAATTTTTTGAGTTACGACCATTTTAAGAAAATTGCCAAAATCTGAAAAATATCCAAGGCTATAGCCCATGCTTTTTCCGAAAAATGGCCAAAAAATGACCCCCAATTTTTATTACATTTATTGATACATATTCATGTATTTATGCTGTGTAAAAAGTTTGAGCGGATTAATACTGATAACAGATTACTGAGTTATGAACTTCATACAGTTACATGTATATCTATTTTTAGCTTGTTAGTTCACATCTATGGCGGTCAAGATCTATTTGTGAATGAGTACAGAACTTTATTGTCTGACAGACTATTACTATCACTTGACTATGATGTCACAAGAGAAGTAATACCCCAATATTATTATTATTATTATTATTATTATTATTATTATTATTATTATTATTATCAATGTTAATATTACTTTATCTCTCTTTTAATTAATTTCTTTTTTTCTGTTTCTCGTAACTTCAATAGTTAAGGAACCTTGAGTTATTGAAGCTGAGATTTGGAGAGAGTAACCTCCATTACTGTGAAGTGATGATTAAGGACATCACAGACTCAAGGAGAGTGAATGGACTGATCAACAACAAACTATCAATCAAGAAACAGCAACAGGTTCACACATACACACACATGTACATTAACATTATTATTTCTATTATTTTAGGGTGATGGTGGCAATGATCATGAAAATGATGTTATTATTAATTCTTTCATTCTTTCGCATATTTTTTGGCCTTCGTTTAGGATAGAGACGATGAAGCTACCAGCTTTTATTCAAAAGTATCAATAATAAGAAATGTTACTTTTAAAATAAATTCTTTCTTTATTCTTCTAGAAAGCTTGACGATTATAATAAATCTTTTCAAGAGATAAAAGGGATGAGGGAGTTGAAATGGTGCCATGATCTTGGGCAGGTCCAGCTGGAACTAGAAGTCAATGATCAGATACTCAACTTTCAAGTATCTCCATCAAGAGCCAGTGTGATATGGCAGTTCCAGAATAAAAGTAAGTATATATAAACTGTTTTTTCCATGCTGTACTTATCATGCTAAGCTAGCCATGTTTAGCCATAACTTATCATGTTTAGCCATAACTAGTGCATTTTATTATATTTTTATTATTGTACATGATGTACTGTACATGGTTTTAGATTCCATTTCTTGATCTTTTCTATTCTCATTTTTTCATTCTCATTTTTCCATTCTCATTTTTCTATTCTCATTTTTCCATTCTCATTCTAAGGTGTATGGAGTGTCGAGGACCTGAGTACTGAACTAGAGAGCACACCGTCAGTTATAAGACGTCACTTGCTCTATTGGGCGGGGCAGGGTGTACTCTGCGAAGAGAAGGAGGGCGAGGTTTTTAAGATATTTGAGAAAGAAGGAATGGACGATACTTATCACGAAGGTAAGTATTAAAGAGGTAGGCATGGCTAATTATTTTATTAGGGGGCGTGTTTGAGGAAGAGTCGGCAATGTCTTCCATGAAAAGCCAAAAAGAAAACGATTTAGAAGTATACACAAATATTGTCACTTGTTCCGTATACTGGTTTATTTTTGTGGTAAAATATTTTCGCGAATTTCGCAGTTTGGTGATCATTCATAAAAATTTTTCACCACGAAATTCTACTCTCCATTGCCACATGGTGCGGTCTGCAGGCAATTCACAGAAATTTATTCTGCTAAATCTTAGAAATGCAAGATTGGCGAAAATTTTCCACCGCAAAAATAAACCGGTATACGGTACTTTCTTCTGTATTGTATATATTTTGAAATTTTTCCTAGAATTTAATTTTATTGTTTGATGATTGTTATAAATGCTTCTCTCTCTGTACCCCACAGGCGGTCTGGTCTTATGTCA
>NW_003551041.1:0-2721 GCF_000090795.2 Amphimedon queenslandica | reverse complement strand
GCTGGTTATAAACGCTAATCATATAAACAAATAACAAACATCTACTTCATTTAAATAAGGAGATCAAAAACGGATCTTTATAAGAAATAAATGCATATAGGTGTTTTGAAAATACAGCAATGTATGGTATTTGCATATTAAAATATTCTATTTAATTTTTTGTTATACAAAATGTATATGTAGCAATAATTACTCACATGAGTTGTAATATTTTGATGAGGTTCTTCAGACAATAATTGTACAATGTTATCATATCCTTTTCTTGCTGCTACAGCTAGAGCAGTTTCTCCTGACTATAAAAATATGGTTAAAAAAATTATATATGTGTATGACCTTTGAATAGAACTCTAGAATTGATGCCTTAAAATTAGGATTTATGCTAGGTCTCAAAAGCTTATGCATGCCTGACGCTATCACACAACAGAGCACATAATACCTACCTTACATACTCAATGGCACATTTTCATAATGAATAATTAGAATTAGATTTAATACGGCCTGGAGGGCAAGTGGTCAAGTGCGTAACTATTGCAGCAGGTACATGTATGTAGTATGGCAGAGAGTTTTGATAGTAAAGATCTTGTGTCAACTAAGCTACAAGAGAAGGACATTCCTGGGGCTTCTCTTAATGGCAGAGATCCAAATAGTTTAAAGTAGTGTTGTTGTAGTACCATAATTTTATATAGTTCTAGTACTAGTTCTAGAACTGGAGTTTGATAAAATTTAGTTCTAGTACTAGTTCCGGAACTAGAGTTTAATAAAGTTTAGTTCTAGTACTAGTTCCGGAACTAGAGTTTGATAAAGTTTAGTTCTAGTACTAGTTCCGGAACTAGAGTTTGATAAAGTTTAGTTCTAGTACTAGTTCCGGAACTAGAGTTTGATAAAGTTTAGTTCTAGTACTAGTTCTAGAACTATAGTTTGATAAAGTTAGTTCTAGTACTAGTTCTAGAACTAGATTTCAATAAATTTTAGCTATTGTTCTAGTTCTAGAGCTAAGTTATAGTTCTTGTACTTGTTCTGGCAATAGAGTTTAAGAAGCTTAGTTCTAATTGGAAATAATTTCTAAATACTGCTTCTTTTTGCTTCTGCTGTCATGCTTTAACTGCTTAGCTTTGAACTGAACAAGTATTCAAAAGTCTATTGATATACTTATGCATTATAATGTATGTCTAAGTAACAAATTCATACATTATTTGTTATTCAGTCTTTGTTATGTACTAAAATATTTCACTGACAAATTAGTACCTTCTTTGTCAAGTAATATTGTTCTACAATTCTAGTTCCAAACTAGTTCTAGTACCACATAAGAATGTACTTTTAGTTCCAGTTTAGTTCCAGTACTGAGACTCTGGCAAAGTTTAGTTCCAGTTTAGTTCTAGTACTACAAGTGTTGTATAAGCTAGTTCTAGTTTAGTTCTGGTTCTTACATTGGTTGTAAAAATAGTACTAGTTCTAGTTCTTGGAACTAGAACTATGAAAAAAAGGCAGTACTAGAATTGATTTAGTTCTAGTACCAAGGAACTACAACAACACTAGTTTAAAGGTACCAGAGCTAAAGCGCTGGCTCATATGCAGAGGGGCTTCTACAAGAGGAAATAAGCCAGACCTCACTGATTTCAAGGTAAGGCTTATTGCATGATAATAACACTTATTACAACTATACTTCAACAATAGAGTGAGATCTTATATTGCTAATGGTTGGGCAGATAATCTTATAAACCCAGATAAGGATTTTGAGGATGCTACATGCAGAATTGCAGCAGAGAACAAGGATATTAGCACAGATTGGCAAGACATACGAAATGCATACACTAAAAGAGAAGAGGTGCCTCTGTTTACCCATAGTCAGGTGATAACATACTTTGTTACAAGGACAGTTAGTGATGGTCTTCCTGCTGGTGATTTTAAAGGAATGAATGAAAAGGCAAAGCGACTATATGAGTGTGGTCATATTCAGAATGTTATGGTTCAGGTCCTTAATTCACAATATTGGTTTTGTGCGGATTGTTTGCCTGAAATGAAGAAAGATGTCATATATAAGGTTATCTTAGCAATATCAAAAAAGTCATATGATATTGAAATTGCTAAGTGTGGTTGTAAAGCAGGGAAGGGTCCAAAGGCTAGCTGTAAGCATGTGGGTGCCCTATGTTATGCCTTAGTTGAGTTCTGCCATTCTGGAAGACTACCTGATTTTTTGACATGCACCCAAAAACTTCAAGAATGGAACCGTCCAAGGGAGAAGAAGGTTGAGATAATACCTGTTCTTGATCTATCTTTGTGCACAGATAAGATTAAGAAAAAAGCCTCTGGTTCCTATCCTATTCCTTCACTGTATGACCCTCGTCCTCGTTCTTTGCATTCACCCCTGGATAGTGTCTCAATAGAGAATCTCAGAACTGATCTCCTATGTTGCAATTCTTCATGTGCCATGTTGCAAATGATTGTCCCTTCAATTAAAAATATTGAACATGACCATTGTTATGTTGGGCATAAGGAGAGCTCACCTATTCCTCACCATTCCACAGTTCAGGAAATGCATGTCTTGAATAATATTATTGGTTTATCCGAATCATCAAAAAGCCCTCAAAATGAAAAAAGAAAACTTAATGTCACTTCAGAAAAAAGAAGACACATAGAAGAGAAGACCCGTTCTCAGTCAAGTTCATCACTTTGGTTTCATGTTAGAGCAAGACAAATTACTGCTTCAAAATGCGGTAGAAT
>NW_003551040.1:0-2722 GCF_000090795.2 Amphimedon queenslandica | reverse complement strand
ATAGGAAAAGTAAAATGACATGTGTAAAATTATAATTTATGCATGACATAAGTAACAGTCGGTTAATAATAATGGGAAGATAATTGTGATAATCAATCAAATGGACTATAATAGCCCTTGGTACATGTATATTTAAAGAAATCAGGCATAAATTTCAAGTGGTCATAGCTCAAGAAAATTTAGTTAAAATGAGCTCAAACTGTCTACACAGTGTAAGGATGTCAATGTGTATCAGAAAATGTAATAAAAATGGGGGGTGATTTTTTAGCCATTTTTTGGAATAAACCATGGGCTATAGTACAGGGTATTTTTCAGATTTTGGCACATTTTTTAAAATGGCCATAACTTGAAAAATTTAAGTCAAAATCAGCTCAAACTTTCTACATAGCATAAGGATATCAATATGTATCAGAAAATGTAATAAAAATTGGGGTGATTTTTTAGCCATTTTTCGGAAAAAACCATGGGCTATAGTACAGGGTACTTTTCAGATTTTGGCACATTTTTTAAAATGGCCATAACTTGAAAAATTTAAGTTGGAATCAGCTCAAACTTTCTACATAGCATAAGGATATCAATATGTATCAGAAAATGTAATAAAAATTGGGGGTGATTTTTTAGCCATTTTTTGGAAAAAACCATGGGCTATAATAGTACAGGGTAATTTTCAGATTTCGGCATATTTTTAAAAATGGCTATAACTTGAAAAATTTAAGTCGGAATCAGCTCAAACTTTCTACATAGCATAAGGACATCAATATGTATCAGAAAATATAATAAAAATTGGGGGTGATTTACAGCCATTTTTTTGGAAAAAAGCATGGGCTATAGTACACAGAGTGATTTTCAGATATTGGCATTAGCATCAGATGCTCATGCATGTACAGTACAGTATTATAATTGTAATTATTTTCCTCAGGACTTAGCTGGTGTCAAAAAGCTTCAGAAGAAGCTTGCCCTGATTGAGACTGACATATCAGTCCATAAGGACCAGATTGATGCTCTTCTCTCTCAAGCCTCACAGTTCATTGATGAAGGACATTTTGATGCCGAGGGAATCAGAAAGAAGAAAGAAGCTCTTGTTGAACGATACGAGAGACTCAGCGTAAGAAATATATTAATAATAAATTAATAATACATGTACATTGCACATGTAGCTACATGTATTTGACTTATAAATATTCTCTAATTCTGTAAAATGAATTTCTACTGCATTTTCATGATTGTTTGTTGGATAGGTTCCTGCTAATGATCAGAGAGAGAGGCTAGAGGCCTCCTGTGAGCTCCAGCAGTTCCTTCGTGATGTTGATGATGAGATTGCTTGGATCAAAGAGAGAGAGTCTATAGCTACTCTACCTAATAGAGGTAACCCTCAAAGAATTTGATTATTATTTGTTTAATTTCATTATTATTGTTGTTGTTATTGTTATATTTATTATTAGTATCATACTATTGATACTATTATGGTATTATGTATATCTCAAAATTTATTATTATTATTATTATTATTATTATTATTATAAAAATAAGGACAGGTTAGAATAAATTAGGTTATGTTAGAGCAGGACAGATTAGGGAATATTATTATTATTATTATTATTATTATTATTATTGTTATTATTATTGTTTTATGTGATTGATACACAACAATACACAAATCTACATTGTATTTTATTAACTCTTTACTGTATAGGGATGAACTTGGCTGGTGTACAAAACCTACAGAAGAAACACAATGCTCTCATGGTAAAGAATGAATTTTGCTACATTTATATTACAAAACTTTTATAACTTTTATTTCTTCTAAAATATTTATTTACAAGACGTTATAAAAATATCTGTAATATTATTATTATTTTTTATTTCTTGTATTAGGCTGAGCTATCAACTCATGATCCTCGTATAAAGGCAGTGAGAGAGAAAGGAGAGGGAATGATAGCAGGGTCCAAGCATCATGCTGAAGATATAGAGTCTAAACTGAGTGAACTGGCTCACCTATGGAACCAAATAAAAGTATGAAGGGAATAGGATCAGATATAAAAGAGAGGGAAACAAGAAACTTGTTCAGACATTTTTTTGCAATCAAATAAAAGACACTGTACACCATTAAAAGGTGTATAGTGATCTCGAGAGGAACCACCCACTTTTTTAATTAAATTAAACGCTTAATTGAAAATAAGCCTTTAGATAACTAATAAAGTACAGTACTCATAATAGTATAGAGATATCTCTGCTATACACTATACATATATTCTCTTTTTTTCTCTCTCTCTTTTTATAGGAAACTGCAGAGTCACGGAAGCAGGTCCTTGAGGATTCCTATGAAGCTCAAAAGTATTTCTCTGATGCCCTGGCAGCCGAGCTATGGATGAAAGACATTGAGCCAGTGGTTGGTAGCTCTGACTATGGGAAAGATGAAGACATGGCTGAAGTAAGGAGAGAGTACATGTACATGTAGACTGTACGAGTACATGTACAATCATGTACATGTGCAAGAGTGGGAGAAAGAGGAAGTATTATACATAATGTACATTGTACTAATCTGTGGGCGACTCTTTTTTATCAAATACAATTTATTTGTCCTCTTACTGTTGTTTTCTTTCTTCTCAATCTCTCTCTCTCCTATTTCCTTTAGGCTTTATTAAAGAAGCATGAGACGGTCTTTGCCGATGTCAAAGGGTTTGGTAGCACCATTGAAGCATTATCAGCACAGAGTGCCAAG
>NW_003551039.1:0-2722 GCF_000090795.2 Amphimedon queenslandica | reverse complement strand
ATATTGCCGAGCTACTATGGTGGCTTTCGACCTCAGGATATTGATAGAAATGAGGCAAAACATGATTCCAATATTTACGCATAGATGGTTTCTTACAAATTAGGTCAAGTTGCTTATTAAAATACTGTTCATAGCTCTCATGCTCAAGGTTTGTTAGACCTGCCACAAATCTAAGACACATACGAAAGTGATCATCATCAAAGTGGTCCTTAAACACTTCCTCTGTCTTTTTTTCATGCTTAGCTATCCACCATGCTGCCAGAAATTCCTGTATACTTAAGTGAAGAAACTGGTATTTCTTTTCATCAAATTCTATGAAAGATGTTATCAATCCTAAATAGTCTTCCTTGCTAAGTGATAGTTCCTTTAATTGATCTGAGGTAAAAATCATTTTTTTCTTGACAAGATTAGTATATGCTAGTCGACACAACTCCTGTAAAGCCAGTTGTGAAGGTAGTGAAAGTAGGTTGTTGGGTAGATCATATGCGTCTTTACCACATTTTTCAGCTTGTCTTTTGATTGTTTGAAGAATGAAGTTCTCATAAAGTTGAGTGAGTGTTGTAGGTAAGCTTCCATTTTCTTTACAATAAACCAGGATGACCATTGAACATATTAATGGTATATAACATAATGAACAAACATCACCTCGCACTTCAAGATCATTAATAAGTTTCACAGCTAACTGTGAATCACTATTTGAGCATAATTCTAGCCATTTAAAATCAACATTAATCCTATCACTACTGCTGTCATCATCAAAGTCCTGCTGGTTATTTATCATTTCCTCATAAGCCTCAATGAGCTCTAGTGCTAGTTCAGGATCTTTTTGAATTTTTCGTATAATTACAGTGGCTATTTCTTCTTTTCTAAACCCAATTACCTGGATGTACCTACTGATTGAATCCATCTTTAAAAGCGATGAAGAGGCATAACTACGTGAAGTAACAATTACTGAGCACTGACTTAGCTGCTCTCTACGAATGATAGCCTTTGCAAATGAAGAAGATCTTGAAGACATGCTTAGTTCATCCCAGCCGTCAAATATTATCAGCAATCCTTCACCATTTTTCTTCTCAAACCATTCAACTAGGATATGAGCTTCATAGCAACAAGGCACCAGGAGGTCAGCTAATGTAGTAGCAGTAGCTATTTTGCTATGTCTCAAAGGACAATAAAGAACCAAGTCATACTGACAAGGAGGAAGCTCTCCTGGACCATGAGACCACATATTTAATAATTTACGACAGAGGGTTGTTTTACCAATACCAGGAGGGCCATCTATTACTACTCTAAGTGATAAAGCTGTTTCAGTTGGTTTAAGAATGTCTTCAATTTGTATTTCTGTGTTTTCTGGCATTTCAATTATTTCATCAACTTGTCCTCTTAGGAGATACCATGCAGACTTCTGATCTTTTATGGTAGAGTCTTGCTTTTCTACTAGTGCTAATCTCCCAAAAAAATATTCTCCAATTCTTGGTGGCCAATCTGCATTGACAATGGGCTGGTCCTTGTAGCATCGTCTTAGATTATTGGCATACTGTAGAACAATATCAGGCGTAGCTGACAGATCTAGATCTATATGTTTTTCAGCTATAACAGAAGCACAACCTACATACAAAATGATGAAGAACTGATTTAAAATTAATTTGCAAATGATTTCACTATATAAGTGCGCATGTAAATGAGCACCATAATATACCATAGTTTCTTACCAAGATCATGTAAAATAGCTGTAGATATATCTGCAAGGGCCTTGTGTTCCTGGTTCGCTAAAACATAGCAGACATCAATTAAATACTGTGTACGGCTTTGACTTGACTCCAAATGTCTTGTAATGACAAGTAAAAGTTTGCTCGCTTTCTTAGAATCACCTATTCCTTCTATCAGCATATCTTCGACAATATTCATTGGTATGAGTTCTTCAGCATAAAGAGCATTAGTTACTTTAGTAAGGTTTGTGCTAATGATAGAAGTTAAACTGGCATAATGACTCCTAAATATCTTTATGGCGAGGTTACTTATAATGAATATCATTGGAATAGTTTCACAATCATGATTTGCAGCTGTTTTGACCTTACCACTTAAATGGTCTTCAATAATTTTTACTAACTGGTACTCTTCTTTTTTGTACAATGCATCAAGTACATCTTTCCATGTTGCTGTAGGATACTTTTTTAACCATTTAGAAAAAAGGCCTGTTTTTCCTTGAACTGTGGAAGTGCCAAATTCTTCGATTGTTGTGATATCTTCCTGTGTTACTCCAGGTAAGAGGAGACCAAATGACTTCCAGTCATGAAGTGGTTCCAACCATTTGACTAACAGAGATAAATCAGGTTGATCATCAATAGTGGGGCCAGGATTAAGCTCAACATCTCCTGACAACAGGATAAGGCCAAGGCACAAAAACACACAGAGAACGAAGCTCAACCTCACAGCTCGCAATAACAATTGCAACTGATTCATAGCACCAGGGGAATGTAATGTAGCTCTAGGTAATTGTACTTGCTGAGGCTGAAAATGGCACAAACCAACAACACCTATCATGGAGCAATGAAAACACTATGATGGATCACCATATATGGCAAAAACTCAGTGTTGTTTACCTATTAAGAATCTTGATACAAATGCAAAGAGACACAAGATGATTCCCTGATAACAAATAGAAAAAAACTTTAGCATCATTTCATCAACAGAAGTGGCCATGGTTTCCTTTGCCTTTAGC
>NW_003551038.1:0-2723 GCF_000090795.2 Amphimedon queenslandica | reverse complement strand
CAGAGTAAAGTAGAATAAGTTCAAATCCTAATAGTACTACAAAAGTTTTGAGTAGCATAATGGGGGAACAATTGCTGCAATTTGTTGTAAAAACTGGTAGCTTGGAATATGAAGTTTCAACTCAGAACATAAGTAAGAGTTAAAAACAAGAGCAAAAAGATGAATTAAAACCAAGTTAATTTACTATTTAAAATTACAACTCCAATGACAATGCCTGCATGCCACAGCTCCTGAGCTCAAGCCATTGAAGCCACCACCAATATTCTCTTTATCATTTCCTGTTGGTGATTGACACTGATGTTGAATTAAGATACAATTATTAACAAAGTATATATTTATTATATATTATAAAACACTACATATTACATAGCATACACGTTTCTATTGTAGAGCCAACTTGAAAATAGTTCATCATCTGTGGATCGAGTTACTGATGACAGAACCTTTATTTTCTTGCTCATTTCCACTAGAACACACAATGAGAACATCTTCAGAGGAATTGAGATTTAAAAAAGATCCCAAAGTGTTTAAATTACAATCAAATGTAAAATTGTACCTATATTAATTATTTTCAAAATTGGGTGTAGATTTATTGAAATTGACTTCTATTACTGGTTCCCAAATTTGATCCAAATATCAAAATGATCTTTTACTAATGTTCCACTCAACTGCTCCAGTATTTGTGGTACAGTTGCAATTTACTGTATTTCCAGCACATACAGTCTCACTGAAGGCAGTGACAGCACCAACTACATATTGCATATATTGTACACAGTATTCAATTTACTGCAGCTCTTACCTGCCAACCAAGTGTGGAGTAGAAATAACAAAGGAGAGTCTCTCATATTTACAATATAATTCATGGTGATGACATGTCAATAATTACTACTATTAATAAATGAGAGTAATACTAGATTTACACAAAAATAATTTTAAAAGACAAAGGCTATATAGCCCATGGTTTTTTTCAAAAAATGGCTCAAAAATTATTCCAATTTTTTATTACATTTTCAAATATTGATGTTTTTGCTACATAGATAAATTTATGGTTAGATCTAATAACAATTTAATTACATTCACTCAATTATAAGGCTTTAAATGATTTATGATAGATCTAGTCTATAATATTACTATTAAGTTTATGTAAGAAAAATAATCTAATAGGATATTAATCATGAATCACTGGTTAGTTTCATTTCTTGTTCTTGGCGGCCTTCATCCTTTTGGTGTAAATTTAATACCTAAACATAATGATTATGTTTATGACAATGAGACAATCATTGATAATATCAAGCAAGTAAAAATAGTCAAAAAAGCCCTGTAAACAGTTTAGTTTCAACTAATACAAGTGGACTGTCATCAGTGCCTATTATTAGGTTCATCAAGAATTGAAAACTACTAGATCTAACTACATTTTACACACAAAGAAGTCTAATACAAGTTACTTTGATCAATGTAAACTTTTCCTTACCTCTTTTATTTTTTGAATTAGCTTAGTAAGACAACCTATTTTATAAAGCCAGCAAATGAAGCATCCCATATTTGTTATCAAAATTGGTGCTAGTATTACAGCTAATATAATTGCTGCAATATCTCCTGCACTTAATGTTCCAGAATTTTCCATTGGGCTAGAGCTGCATTGATCTACAAAATGTCCAATATAAAATTACTGCATGTAGACTAAAGTAGTAGATTCTATTACATACTTTTAGCTTGTCTGGAATCAAAGTAGTGTGTTCTATTACGAAGTAACTGTATATTCTTGTTCCATTCTCCGTCACTTGTTACCATTGATTCTTCATTAACAGTGATAGCATTATATGATATGTTATAGGTTAAATTTGCATACTGTGGGTCTGATGTGTTCAATACCTGCAGTACTTATAGTAGACATTAAGTTTTGTTTAATACTTACCAGTTGTATAAAAATTGTAATATTAGTACAACAACTACCATCACTGCAATCATCAGTAGTACCATTTGCAATAATAGTAACATTGAAGCTAGGAGTGCCTAGATCTAGTAAAAAATTCAAGAATAAAGCAATAATAAGCCATTATTTTTTACCATTATCATTTTGTGGTGATTCACACTGAGAAGTAATTGTATCATTACCTGTATAATAAAATATTCAATTAAAATTAGATGTAAACCATATTGTTGAACTGTATATCCTTACCAAGTGTGAATGGTTCACTGTTGTTACTTTGCTGCTCGTTCCACCCTCTAACAGTGTATGTATAGGCTACATTTTCTAATAAGTCGCTTGAGTTTATAAGTATGGCTGTTTCATTAGTACTATATGTCAATACACTGGTTGATGCACATGAACAACTAATAACAGTCACTTGATACTCAGTAGAAGTACAGTTATTCCCATTGTCCTCCCATTCTAAAGTAACTCCACTTGCATTGAAGGTTGTTGTTAAATTTGTTGGTGCTTTTGCATAATAACCTATTATTGATGTACAAAACATTGAAAAGGGTAACATATTCAGTTGTTCTTTTTTACTTTCAAAACAACTTGTGTACATGCATTTACATGACTCTTGTGTGATTATTGCAGGGTCATTGTTACCTTGATTGCCATTTTTACATTGTATTATAACAAAATGCAATTGCTAATTGGATGTGTACACTAACCTGAATCAGTAACTGTTGTGTTCATTTTATGAGTCACATTTCCATTTGCACATTCAATGAGTACACTCTCAGAGTGATTA
>NW_003551037.1:0-2724 GCF_000090795.2 Amphimedon queenslandica | reverse complement strand
AATTAAACATACAATGTACTATTATGGCTTTATGCATCAATTGCTTGTGATACAGTTCTTGTGCATAATCCAGAAAATAGTTTAAGCATAAAACTGAGTCCGGTTGTTCCACCAGGAATATAACTGACAAGAAACCTATGCAACAAAAAGTAAAGGTCAGTTAAGCACAAATATGCATTCCATAAAGAGCTGCAATAGTTGTCAAGCCTCTATTATTTCAATGTACATTACGGCAACAAAATAGTGTATAGCTAGTAATTGTAGAGTGGTTTTACTGCTAAATTTTTGATGACTAATGGGTTTTAACTTGGAAAATTTGTGGCCATATGCTGCACGTAATGGTTAAAAATTGTAGGATTAATTTTGGCAAATGGGTTGTCAAAATACCAACATTTCCTCTCTAAAACTAAGAGCAATGATGATCATTACAATAGTCTAGTCCTAGTTATTATGTAGCTTCACTAAACTGCTTGCCTCAACTGTCAAAGTTCAACATAAATCTTACCAAATTAATGCTAAGATTTGCAATGCAGCACAGAATAAAGTCAATATAGTACTGTGAACCTAACAAATCAAAATTAATGATGATAAAGTAGTAATTATTATTGGTTTATCTTACTCCCAGTGCAAAGTATAATGTCGCTATTATAGTTCCAACATACACAGCAGTGAATGGTAGTCTGTCTCTTGAGAGGAGATGCTTTAAGTGTGACCAAGGACCCCATAAAAATGAAAAACTATGCACAAAATAAAATACTGCAATACACACTTCATTTAACTGTAATATATACCTGCCCAAGCTAAAAAGACTCCCCATGGTGAAAAGAGCTGCAAACTTGCGAGACTTTAACAAAATCATTGGTGTCAATGCCAGTGCCTATAATAATTAAACATTTTTGAATGACTTTTTATTTTTGTCACTGACTAGTGCAAAGCATAAAATCCCAAGTCCTAAACATAAAAAGAATCCAACAATCCTTTCCTTTTTACTCTAAAAATAATAATTAAAAATAAATTATAAATTGTAATAGCTTTATTTACTAGTCCAAAAGCAGATCCAGATCCTATACTATCTGTTTGTCCTGATTCTAAATTTGAGCTGCCGTTACCTCCCCACAAACTGCTCAAAGCTCTGGCTATGCTGTTGGACTTGCCCTCCATTTTATAGTGTTGCCACACCTTTTTAAAGGAGTGGCTCATTTTAAAGCCACGACCACAATAAAAATTAAAATGTCGATGTTTCTTGGTCGTGTCATGAAATGTAAAGCAAATAATACTGTAAAAGTATCTGTGACTAGGAGCTATCTTCATCCATTAGTATTAAAAGTAATCATCCCCTATTTGTTTAAATCATTATTGTTTTCTCAGTACACTGCAAAAAGGAGAAAGTTTGAAGTTCATGACGAGAAAAGCTGCAATGTTGGGGACTTGGTCCTGATCAAAGAGATGCAGCAAAAGATTCAAGACAAAGCTTTCCGTGTCAGTGAAATAATAGAAAGAGCAGAAACATACACAGACCCAGAAACTGGTGAAATTCATTATCAACCATTCATGTAAAATTAAAAATACGGTAGATCTATTAATAAAATTAATTACCACGTGGTCGTGGGTGGTAGTTGCCAATAGCAACCGCTAAACAACATGGCGGCTAATGGAAGCACTATGCTGGATCATGGTGTAGTTTTACGTGCATTGAGAAGCAAGACCACTACCCTTTCACTGGACAACACTAAAATAGATGCTTTGCCTCCATCTCTGACCAAACTAACTTTTCTAACAAAATTTTCAGCCAAAAACAACAGTCTAACTGATCACGGACTCTCCCCTGCTCTAAAATCACTCACAAAAGTTAGTATTTTAGTAATCCTCTGTAACCTTAAGGGTATTATGCAGTTGCGTGCAATTAACCTTGGATGCAATAAGCTCTCATGTCTCCCAGTCTGTTTTATGGAAATGCCAGGATTGCACAATATACATTTGTTCAGTAATGAAATAGAACAACTTGACGAAGATGTTCTTGGTAGGTATAATTGATGAAATGAGAGAGATGGGTGCATACTTTGCCATTGTGTTTATTGATATTGCAAATCTAATACCGCAATAGAATGCTTAACAGAAGTTATTGTACTTAATTTAAATGGAAATTTGATTGATCATTTACCACCAGCAATTGCAAGGTATATATAATGTATACAACAATCCTATGGAATTTTTACATGTTAATGATAGCTTGAATAATTTAACTACGCTAGGAATAGCTAGCAATCGACTGAAGTTTATTCCTCAGGAAATTTCCCACCTGTCATCTCTCGTTGTGTTACATGTAGAGGATAATCAATTGCAACAGTAAATTGCAGTTTTTTTCATAAACAGTACATATGGTTTTCTTCCAGCTTGCCGTCTGGCATTTCACAGCTAAAGAAATTAACTAGAATTTATGCACAAAAGAATAAACTTCAATCATTAAATCCTGTAAATGAAATCAGACATTTATAGAGTCACATTTTCAGTCCTCTCTTTTAGCTCATCAGCTGTTGCACATCGTTACGAGTCCTGGATATTTCTAGCAATCAGATACAATTCTTTCCTCAAGAGGTATTAATGTACACTGAATTGCTTTTAAGTTCATCATGTTTGTACAAAGCTAGGAGAAATGAAGTTAAGAGAGTTTCATTATGAGCTGAATCCTTTAATACCTTTCATTCCTATTCCTTCATCAGCAAC
>NW_003551036.1:0-2724 GCF_000090795.2 Amphimedon queenslandica | reverse complement strand
CTTCATAAAGTCTATACTCAAACAGGTCAGCTAGTGTAGTAGCTGTAGCTATCTTGCTATTCCTTAAAGGACAATAAAGTACCAAGTCATACTGTTGGTGTACAAGTGGTCCATTAGACCACATATTTAAAAGTTTATGACAGAGTGTGGTCTTGCCAATACCAGGAGGACCATCTATTACTACTCTGAGAGACAGAGAACTATCTGTGGGTTGGAGGACATCTTCAACACTTATCTCTTTGTTTTTAGTTCGTTTAATCATTTTATCAGCTTTTTTTCTTAGCAGATGCCAAGCTGATTCTGTTTGTGTGCTGGAGTCTTGTTTTTCTACTAGTGCTAATTTTCCAAAAAAATCTTTTCCAATTCTTGGCGGCCAATCTGTAGCAACAATAGGTTGGTGTTTGTAGTGTTGTCTCATATTGTCAGCATATCCTTGAACATCATCAGGTATTGAACTAAGGGGTTTAGCCACATCAGACTGACCTATTGATCAAGATACATAAAAAATGTATATGCATTAAAAATACCGGTAATTCATTACTTCTTGTATTAGTATCTTGTGCATTGGATGTATCTTCAACTGGTGATGGTAGTACTGTATGTGAGCTGACATTATCAGGTATAGGCTGACCTAATGTATTGAGATATAATGACTATATTGATCACTGATAATGTACACACACGCATACTCACCTAACTGGTGTAATATAGAGGTAGCAATACCTCTTAGTGTACGATGTTGTTGGTTTATCAATACATGACATATATCAATAAGATACTGCCCTGGATTATCAGAGGATTCCAACTGTTGCTCAATGATTTTCACAAATTTAGTTGATTTTGTGTAGCTGCCTTTTTCTATTACTTGCATCTTTTGTCTAAATAGTTTTGGTATTAATCTTGCCGCATGAAATTCATTTATTATTTTAAATAAATCATCAGAAATAGCATCAGTGAGTTTAACAGAATGAATCCTTAATATATCCTTTGGATTACCTGGAGTGGATGACAATAGTAAAAATATATAATATGCAAAAGACTCTTTTATGCGCATGCACATAACAACACTATACTACATACCTCTTATATCAGTAACTGGTGTATTAGGTATATCATCAACTGGTGACGGTAGTACAGTATGTGAACTGACATTATCAGGTATAGACTGACCTAATGTATTGAGATATAATGACTATATTGATCACTGATAATGTACACACACACTCACCTAACTGGTGTAATATAGAGGTAGCAATATCTGTTAGTGTACGATGTTGTTGGTTTATTAATACATGACATGTATCAGTAAGATACTGCTCTGGATTAAGAGAGGATTCCAACTGTTTTTCAATGACATTCATAAGGTTGGCAGCTTTAGTAAAATTATCAACTGCTGACACAAGCATTTCCTGTTTAGTTTGTTGTGGTATCAGTCCTTCAGCATACAGTGCATATGCTGTTCTTGGAATGTTAATAGAAATACCATCAACAAGTTTACTAGAGTGAGTCCTTAATATATCCTTTGGATTACCTGCAGTAGTGTATCAGTTAATGAGTGTTGTATTAAGTGTATGTTTACCTGTTATAGGACCAGGATTAGCATTACTGGTACTGACTTCCATATCATCATTAGTACTTCTTCCAGCTGTGAGATCTGTGACTTTGTCTTCAATAGTTCTAGCTAGCTCATTCTCTTTACATTGTTTCAAAGCATTAATGACATCTCTCCATGATGCTGTAGGATTAGCTTGTAACCATCTCTTATGTAAAGCCTCCATTCTGAGGTAAGAGCTTCCTTTTGTTTTAATTATATCAACATCAAGTTGTGTTATCCCACCAGGAAGAGAAAGAGCAAATGGTTCCCAATCAACAAGTGGTTCAAGGCATCTTGCAAATAAAGGACAAGATGGTTGATCATCAATCATAGGACCAGGATTGAGTTCAACATCTCCTGATAAGAGGAGGTGCATACGTAGACAAACAATCAAATAGAGAACATTGTAAATCAGGTTAGAACTGCTGCCTCCAGGTAAGACTACTGACTGGAGGTAATTTGTATCAGTAACAGTAACACCAGTAGTACATTGTACTTGGTAGCAGTTACCTAATAATAAAATACCAGTAAATATACAAGTACAAAGTTGCAATTGTTGTTTACCTATTGGAGAAATCAAGACGTGCCTTAATAAAAAGAGAGAGAGAAAGAGGAGGTGGAGGAAAGCAATAAGAGACAGAGCTGCTGGCAGTTTAGATGTCTTCTCTCCTGATGTAGTACTGCCTGACTTGCTGTCTACTGCAGCTTTGAATGAGTGAGAGTGGTAGCCATTAGTTGGTCTACTGGAGGCAGCTTGACAGTAGTTCCACAGTCCAATACTTGCTCTCCATTGAGAGACATCAATCATCTTGTACTATAGTATGGAGGACAATGAGAGAATTAGGGTGTAGCTAAATTCAGTGATCACTTGCACTAGTAACACCACAAAAAGAAAGCAGAACTTTATAAAAGAGAAAAACTTCTTTAGAACAAACCCAAAGGAACAAGCTTGTGCTGTAGTTGGTCGAAGCAACAAATGATAAAAGGATAATGATATATTGTGTGTTTGTGCTTGTGTGGTATATCACACGTCATGAAAATAGCTAATGGAACTAGCTCATTCAGCAAATAACAATGAATGAATATCATTAATTTCTCACTGATGATGGCAATTCCAAGAAAGTCCAATG
>NW_003551035.1:0-2726 GCF_000090795.2 Amphimedon queenslandica | reverse complement strand
TCTAGTGCTTTAAGGAGCAATCAGAAGTACCAGTAACATAGCAGTATCACTGGCGGATCCAGAAAAATTAAAAGGGGAGTTCCATTTCACTTAAGTAGGTGTAGCTCATTAATTTTAATTAAAATTTGGGTGTAGATCTAACTAATAAAATGGAGGAAAAGTGATGCAAACTGACTGCAAAGAATCCAAAGATACTGCAAAAAGACAACTTCTTCTGCCAAAGGGGGGGTTCCATGGAACCCCCCTAGATCCGCCACTGAGTATGCTTGAAATGATCTTGGCCCCACCCGTAATTGTCGAAAATGCAGGAAAAGGCCGTTTTACCGCCGTAAAAGTGGGTGTGGCCAAAATCGTGGCGCGCTTCGCGCGCCCTCAGCACCCCCCTCCTTCAATTCCTAGATACGCCCCTGGCTGGTATCATTCCTTATAAACTACAACACAGGACACTGGGTAACATCATTCTTCATGATTTTGCTGGTCATCCAGAATACTACTCCAGTCACAGTGCTGTCATTGAGAATCTGTTACATGGTTCTGGTGGTGTGTTCCTGATAGTAGTCAATATATTGGAGAAGGAAGCAGTCAAGCAGCTTCATCAGTGGCTAACAGTTGTGAAAAATGAAGTAAAGAAAGCTCTTAATCAATGCCATGTTATTATAATAGTCAGTCATGTGGATGAGATAAGTAGTCCTGTTGAAAGGAAGAGAAAGGAAGAAATACAGGGGATTATTGTAAGGGAAAGGTGTGATAGAGTCTTCTTAGATTGTCGTAAGCTTGGTGGGAGTGGCGTGGATTTGATTTTTAATAAGTTGTCTAGTGCCTGTGAGTCCATTCGTAGTACAAGAAGAAGTAAAACAAATCTTTATGAACATGAAATGTACCGACTACTTGTGGAAAGGAAAAAGAATATACTGACCCTTTCTGATATAATGTCTGCTGGTAAGAACAATGATGATTACGTTATACCAGATAAGAGAGAAGACGTCTTAGATGCTCTTCATTCATTACACTCAATTGGTTTGATCAGTGTTCTTAAAAGTGAAGACAAGGTATGGGTTGTTGTGAATAAGGGTATACTACTAACTGAGGTGGATGGGATTCTTTTCGCTCCAGAGACATTCAAAGAACATGTCAATATTGCTAGCAATACTGGTATTGTTAGTGTATCTGGTCTGACTAGACTCTTCCCTAAATATGATCCTGACATGTTGATCTGTTTCCTAAAGAACATGGAACTCTGTCAAGAATTGAATCCATCTTTCCTAAACATGACCAACTTAATAGCAGGAAATAAAAAGAAAATAGCCATAGACAGTGCCTCAGAGACTCAAAGAAGAGGAGAAAGGTTGTTGTTTTTTCCATGTCTTTTGTCTACTGATAGACCTGATGAGATGACTAGTGAAGTGTACCAGTTTGGTTGGTGTCTACAGTGTACTAAAGAACATGATTTTTTTCCTCCTCGATACTTCCATGTCCTCTCATTACATTTTGCTTTTAAGTTTTCTTTATCAAAAGGGAACAAAGAATTAGCTGAAAAATTGAGTCGTAAATGCAAATTTTGGAGGAACGGTCTTCACTGGTTTGATGGCTATGGTGTGAAAGTATTGGTAGAGATTGTGGATGAGAGCCAGTGTGTGCTAGTAATGATGTCCTGTGAGAAAGGTTACAGTCACAATATGGTGTCTCTGAGAAGAAAAGTCATAAGAGAGGTAATGAGTGTTTATAAAAATTCCTGTCCTGGTTTAAAAGTTCAAGAATTAGTTATTGATCCTGAAGAACTAGCCTATCCTGTGAATACACCAAGAGAAAGGACAGTTTATGACGTTTATGATTTACTATTAGCAATTAAGGAAGGAAGACCATTTCTCGTGACTGATAATGGACATAAAGAATTGAAGAAGATTCTACCTCATGAATCATTATCAGATATTAACCTGTCACTATTAGGAGGACCTGATGAGGTAAGCACTTTCATACATTATTTGCTTAACTATACGTGTATTATTTTGTAGGAAGTTAACGATGTTCAAAATCCTAAGCCAGGTACAGTATGAAAGGATGAAAAAGGATAAAGTATGAAAGGAGGGTATTGTAGCTATAGTGATAATAGCATGCATTAATATTTTATAATCTCCATTTTAGATATTAAAGACCTTGATATTGTCATTAAAGAATTAATAACAAATCAACACTTGCCCAGTGCTGTATGGCAAAGACTAGGTCTACAGTTAGGACTATATTATGAACCTAGATTAGTGGATATAGACGAGAAACATAGAGGAGATCCAGTAAAATGCTTTTATGAGTGTATGTCTGCCTGGTTGAAAGGAGAAGATAAAGTGAGAGAGAAAGGAGACCCCAGTTGGTCATCATTAGCTACAGCACTGGATGCAATAGAAGAGAAATCTATTGCTAGTTACATTAGAGATAAATATCCTCATAGCTAGTTGTATGTGTACATTCAGTGTTACTATACTATGTACAAATTTCAAACTATGTTTATTATTATAACTAATGTTTGTCACCTAATGAATATTACATGTACTGCTGTAAAAGGAAACCTAATTATATTTATAAACTTGTTTGTGTGGTCTATAGTATTATTGAGTGTAGCACATGATTGACATGAACTAGTTGACCTTGACAACACAATAAATATTGATTAAAGTTTGTTTTAGTAAATTTTTATTTTTTTTTTCACTTGTTAAAAAATCAGACCAAAGTAC
>NW_003551034.1:0-2727 GCF_000090795.2 Amphimedon queenslandica | reverse complement strand
TCACAAGAAAGAGCTGTACAAGAAAGGTTAGTATATTATTATCATTATTATTATTATTATTATTATTATTGTTGTTGTTGTTGTTGTTGTTGTTGTTTTTAGATATGCAAGGAATGGACAAAGGTTATTTGTATTATCCATTCTACCAGGCACCAGCAAGGTACGGAGAGAGAGGGGAGAGGTGTGGAGGTTAAATTATTTTATTATTATTAATTGTAGTTGGGCTCCAAAAGGACAGCTGGTGGCTCACATTCATGATCACTTACAAGCAGTGAACAAGTAAATGACTTTAGAATATCATAAAACAATTTTACTGTAATAATATTTTAAAAGAAGCACAAAGCACAACAATTCATACATATACATACATGTATTACGCATTATAATGTACATGTACATGTATATGTTCTTTTTCTCTCTCAGGATAAAGGTCATTCCTGATAGTACCTATTTTGTGTCATTCTCTGATGACAGTACAACTAAGATATGGGATGTGAATAAAATGGAGGGACTACATGTAATCAATAAACCAAGACTAGTGTACAGTCAGCAAGGTAAGGGAGAGAGGGAGGGGGAGGGAGAGAGAGAGGAGAGAGAGAGGAGAGAGAGAGAGGAGAGAGAGAGAGGGAGAAATAGGAGAAAAGGAATGATCCTTTCTAATTGAAAACTTACCTTTTGTACATTCTCCTAGATATTTATTTAATGATTTTAATTATTATTATTTTAATAGGTGGTAAGATAAAGACTGGTTGCTATTGTATGGGTAATCAAAGTATAGTGGCAGCATCTTCTAATGGAACTATACATGCTTTCAAGTAATTATTATCACTATTATTATTATTATTATTATAATCACAATTGATTATAATTGATAATCACAATTACATTGTATTACTAGTATTATTACTGTCGGCTTAAGAGTGTTAATTGTCCTTCTGTATAGACTTTAAATAACATGCATTTCCTTTGTATCTGCTCTGTCTTTTGTCCTTGTTTGTACTGTAGAATTTGCTAAATTTCTTATTGTACATAATGTATTATTTGTTATTATTATTATTATTATTATTATTATTATTATTAGTATTGATCGTGAGCCTAATTCAAAACAAAAGGCTCTAAAGGCTAAAGATGTCCTCAGGTGGGAGCTGGACCCATCTCTTCATGGCAGTATGGTGGAGATGACCGAGATGACTTGTGGGGGACAGAATGTGCTAGCTTTTGTCACAACTAAAGGTCACCTCTGTGGCCTTGACCTGAGGACACCTAATCTAGCATGGGACCTTGAGAATGACCCAAGACACGGTAAAGAGTGTTTAGTTAAGAAAGCAGCAGCTTTAGTATAGTATATATTATTATTATTGTTATTATAGTTTGTGGTTTTTTTCCTAGAATTGGTTTCAAAAATTCTATTACATTTTTAATGCATTATTGATACTTTTAAGCTTTTATTGCATCATGACAGGGACTTATATAGGACTCTTATTGTTAGTGTTACACTGTGTATTATAGACTTTATTCTATGTAGAAAGTTGGAGCAATTCCAGTTATGCTTGCATGTACATGTACATGCAATTTTTAGAATGCAATGAATTCTCTCTCTTCTCTAATTTGTAACTATTATTCACAATTAATTGTATGCTCTGTTTTTACTTTTTAGGGCTAATGCTGTCTATGGCATTGGATCCATTCCAGAACTGGATTGCACTTGGTACCAGTCTCGGATATCATATAGTATGGGACATGAGGTTCCAGCTGCCGATATGTAACTGGAAACATGAAGGACATGGACGACGTAAGAATAATAATAAATACTGATGAATACTACGAAGTACTATTAATAACTATTTCAATAACTATTTATAACTAAATATACTAATAAATTCAGATATTAACTATTAAAAAGCTATTGACATATTGTCTCTCTCTTTTTCTCTCCCTCTCCACTCAGCTTATGTTCATCGTATACAGCAGCTCAGTTCTCATCCCAATCAGCTTCAGACTGTACTATCAGCTGCCAGTGGTAACAATGAGATATCAGTCTGGGATATGGAGACATCAACTAGAAGACAGATGCTCTGGGCTAGCCCTACACAGCCATTTGGTCCCATGACTGAAAATGTAAGTACAGTCAAACCTGTCTATTATGGACACCTTGAGACCCAATAATACCCTCCTGATTATGAACCTGTCCTTATTTCAGAGGTTCATTAATACACATTACTATTGTATTGGGACTGATACTACCTGTCCTCATTATAGAGGTGTCCTTATTTTAGAGTGTCCACAATAGCAGGTTATACTGTATTGCTTGTTTAATAATAGTGTTATTATTAAAAGTTTTGTAAGATGACATCTTTATCTCTCCTTTCTTTCTCCCCCCCCCCTCTCTCTCTCTCTCTCTCTCTCTTCCTTTTTTCTTTCTTTCTTCTTCTCCAGCCTCAGCAGCACAACAGTGTTCGAGCACTGCATACTTGTGTTGTTGGTAATGACCCAGTCCTCCTCACTGGTGGCACTGACAGGTTCATCAGGTTATGGCATCTCAATAATCCTTCGGAGTCCAGCTGTATAGTGAAGGCTGGGGTTGGATCTGAGAAAATTGACATATCTTATAGGTACATCATGAACTGTAAATACATGCACATGTATGCAAGTAGAGCTGATTTTAATTGAGAATGATTTTTCATGAAACTTGACAAAAGTCCATGTACCATTAGCACAAAAATTGGA
>NW_003551033.1:0-2728 GCF_000090795.2 Amphimedon queenslandica | reverse complement strand
ATTAATTATACAAGTCATTATGCTGTATTGAAATGGGATTCAATTATGATTGTGACAAGGTGTTATCAAAACAACTTACATGTACATGTACATGTATTCTCATTAGCAGCTAAAACATAAACAGAAAATTATTCACAGGTTAGTTTGTACATGTACACTCATGAGTACAGGCTTGTTCAATTTAGGCTATTATTATCAGGACCTGCTCAGGATCTATCACTTTTTATTCTCCAGTTTATCACACGTACATGTACATGTAGACCAGGAATAGTCTCACAATACATGTACTTAACTGATTCTATAGAAATTAAGTTAAATGTGTCATTATTATGAGCAACAACCTACCAATAAGACACATGCATGTACATGTAATGGGTATGACATAGTTTTGTACATGTACATGTTTTTGAGAAATGAAACATGTACAAAGTTTACCAATACATACAAGTACATACCAGTACACATACCAAGTGTACTGTGTACATCAGTGTGGCTCACATCAGCTGTGAGGGACTGTACCGTACATGCATAAGAGTACATAAGAGGAACAATAGTAACCTAATAGTGGGATACAACTACCATGCATTAATATACACATTATACACTATAAGCTATTGCTACATACAGTGGAACCTCCCATAACGGACCCTCCCAGGAGCAGTCAGCCTATAACAGACAAACTTAAAAGCATGAACAATACAGTACTACATACAGTATAATAACATCAGTTCAATAAACTAATAAATACATTACCTGAGTGTACTCTCAGTATAGTGGCAGCATCACCAGAAGCATAATCAAGAGCAGTTATACCATCCTATACAATGTAAACATTGATTAACATGATAGTACAATGTTATCACAATCAAACTAAAAACCAACTTTAATTGTTGGTCTGTCTTCAATACTCCATAGTATTGAGTATGTTAGAGACAGTGCATGAGGTACATTTAGTGTACAAGTATGCATTTTACTGATATAAATAATTACATGTACAATACTACTAGTCTACATGTACATGTACATGTATATTTACACTGTTGCAGTATCAATAAAAATGTTCTTGGTTATAGCCATAAACTCAGTTGCTATAGATTGAGAAACCTTCATGACAAGGACAATAATTTTAAGGTGGTTAAATTTCGATGCTTAATCAATGCAAGTAATTTTTTAAATTCAAAAATATAAGTTAATGTCAATACAGACACTGACCACAAGGGACCATAGTGTCCTAGTGGGAGGTGTCTGTAAATCAGATACTTCCCCAGTAGGTAAGTGATATAATTACATCAATTTGAGTGGGTGGATCACATTATATATTCATGCACAGTATAACTACATTCTAAGTACCTTAAGCCTACTATTTTTAGCGTCTACTAAATTTAGCTATATTAGCGAGAGAGCTTTAAACCGCTAAATTAAATAGAAGCCAAAATAATTATTATTCATTATAATGGTTATTATTTATAGTTAATTTGGTTAAAAACGCTAAAATTAGTAACACTTAACATGACTTTTGCTGATTTCGCTAAAATTAGTAGACGCAAATAATAGTAGGCTTAAGTATGTCCTCCATACCAAAGAAAATGTCAATGCCCACTGGCCTCTTGTAAGTCTATCTGATATTATTATACTATTATACATGTAACATTATAAAGTATTACCATGTAGAAATGTAATTGTTCTGAAACTTTAAATTTTTAAAAATGCTACACAAAGCAAATTTTAATTTTTTAATTTTGTAATGTTTCATTTAAAATTTTTAACAATTTACAAAAAATTCTTTCAATACTTTATTCAAAATTATTGAAAATTTCTAATTGTTTTAGTTTTCAAAATTTCAAAAAATAAAAAATTTACCATCAAAAATCCAAAATTTTTTTATACTCAAACTTTTGAGAATCAGCACCCAAAAATAAATTCCAAAATTTCAATTATTAAAAATATTTCTTACTCAATTTATAATATTACATTTTAAAAAAGTTCAGGCCACAAAAGCTTTTTGCTTTTACTAAAATAAAAAATTATTGATGTAAAATAATTATTTTAATATAAATGGTTTCCATAAAGTGATACAGTAGAGTACATTAAGCTATACATGTACATGTACACACACTGTATGAGATATACAGCACCTGCGGTTACTTTGATCCACCCACTCAAAAGGATATACATGTACAATCACTATTGGAGTATAATTAATGATTATACTTACATTATCAGTGGCAGTGATATCTGCTCCTTTTTCAAGGAGCATTGTCAATACCTGTGTGTGACCCCTAGTAGCTGCGCATATGAGAGGAGTCCATCCATCCTAGAAAAAGAAGACAGGATAATAAAGACACTAACACTACACAGTCAAGTGTCATATCACGTTGTGTACTGTAGTAGTCTAATATAATAATAATGTTAATACTCATTATAATGTGTTATACACAAAATGAACATTTTATTAATTTTTACACAGAAACACAAAAGTTTCAGTCACACTAGAGGTCAGGTCATCAAAGCATGCATGTAGAGAAGTATGGGCCACTATCAAAAGGATTATATTCATGAAACTCTGTCTTCTCTCTCATTTGAGGAAGTTTTTAGTTTTTAAAATAACCCTGTGACATTTTTAATATGACTGCTTCTTAATGGCTTTTAATTATTAATAAAAACCTAGGGCAATTAATTTAAACACAGTGAATTTAATATTTTCACAAAATCAAAAAGAGAGAGAGAG
>NW_003551032.1:0-2729 GCF_000090795.2 Amphimedon queenslandica | reverse complement strand
TGTCATAGCCTACTTGTTGTGTACATTTCACTCAAGCCACTATTTTAGCTTAACTCTGTTGAATTAGACCAACATTTTTTATTGTACTGATAGGTTATTGTTTACTAGTTGTAGTGGGGCTATTATTTAGAGTTTGTGTTAAGTAAAAGAGCTGTTATTTTCTAAATCTTGGTTTTTCAAGCTCCACCTTTCTAGCCAATTTTTCTTTGTAATACTTGACTTAATTGGAACTTTTTCTATATGGTTTTGTAGCTTGAGATTAGGTAGTTGTAGTGGGCCTATTCTCAAAAGGAGTGTATTTTTAGTTTTGGTGCAATCGTGTTGTCAAAATCATCATTTTTAGGTGACAAGAGATGGGAAAGTCATGCATTGGTAGACTGCATATACTAAAAGAAAAGGAAAGTTTCAGCAATTATAATGCATGATAAATGTCAAGTTTTATTGTATTATTGTAAATCACACTTTTATTAGCAATAATAATACTTTTTATGCTTTTTATGATTGTTTAATTTTTATTCTGAATAAAAAACGTAATATGACGTATTTCCGGTGAAACAAGCCTCAGAACATCCGGTCGGGCCGTGTTTCATATCCAGGGGTATATAGGGGCGTTACTAGAATGCGGATCAGTGCGGATTGCTGCGGATCGTTCCGCACGGTGAACCAAGCGGTCGTCTCTAAAAAACGGACCGGACCGGACCAACGGACCATGGTCGGCGACAAGTCTGTTTTACGGACCCTAATGGTCCGCGACATCTCTATTTTACGGACCACTTCGCTCACTGCTAAGAATTATAGCTAATGCTAAGGTCAAGATTTACTCTTACTGAAATCCTGCTTCTACAAAACTTTGGTAGTTGTATCTATCACTGCATAAGTGAACTACACAATCAAAAAGTAATATAACAGTTCAGTTAATTGATATAATCTATACTGTCAATACTAATCCCTGAAGCTCTCCTCTGACAATATGCTACTGAGTGATACCATGTACTGTGATGCATTTTTTGTAAACTTCTGTTTAGACTCGTATATTTATTTATTTTGTCTACTAATAATTTTATACTGCTAATAAATAATTTATTTATCCATTTCAGTAGTTAAGCTTACACCGAGGCTTGGTATTATCACTAGCTGATTCTCATTAATATTATTGCTATAAAGATTAAAAACTTTTACTGCAGCCTTCCAAAGCACCCTGTCAAAGTTTTCATGCTTCTCTCTATTTCAGTTAAAACCACTGACCACAGTTATTAGTGTTGGTGTTATCATAATTATTATTAGAAATTAGCTTGAGATCCATGGGATCACTGGCTCCAAGCTTTAAGATCACTGGCTCCAAGCTTCAAGATCAAAGGCTCTATCTATTTTTCTGCTTATGACAAATTGAGTATAATGTTCTCATAATTATTGCGCCACTTAACATAACATCACTACTTGAATCATAATTATTATTTCAAGTTGTTGTGCTCTGATCTACTTTATTATCATAGAATTGTCTCCCTTGCATTGATTCAAATTTGTCTGCTGCATCTGCTATACTCCATATCAAGTACTACCTTTGGGATCAGTTCCAGTATTGTTATTAATTTCTATTCATGTTGATTTATTTTGCAGTAGATTCAGTTGATAATCATTATTATTATCATCATCATTACTACCGTTTTAATTTTGATTGTATTTTACTTTCTCTATTTTGTTTTTTGTTTCTTTTTCTTTTCTTTTTCACTTCTTTTTTTTCTTTATATTCTGGCTTCATGGCCATCATGTGCTTCCTTGGTCAGGCCTTCAGTGCTTGTTTTATCTAGCTTCTTAACCGTTCTCATTGTCATTGCCGATCACTGTAAAATTTAAATAAATGAATAAATAATTGCTGATGCATGAATATAACAAACTACTAACTCAAGTTGAAATTACAGACTTCAGTAATCACTACAATGAACTACGGCCTCATTGATTGTATTATGACTCAACTGATAGCACATGATCACTATCACCATAGATAAGGCAATTCAAACTAAATTACTTGTTTTACGGATTTTTTTTTCTCTAAAATAGAGCAGGCCGGTCGGAATAAATTAAAATATAAACAATGAAATTAATTAACTACTCATTAATTAACTTTAATAATTGTTAGTTAACCACAACTTTTTAAAACAAACTATCAAAATACTCTAGCAACTTCTGTGAGTGTAGGCTTATTTAACATGAATGGCTGCTCTAACAAGTCCCAAACAGTAGATGCCACAGAGGTTTGACATACAGTGGAAGGTAAGATAGAGGAGCTTGCTCTTTTCACAGTAACAAATATATTTAGCGCCATTTTGAATCTAGCCACACCCACCACGTGGTACTGCGCATGCGCATTAGAAAATTTAAATTTATTTTGATTTTCCAAAAATTGGAGTCGGTCGGATCCGTAAACCAAGTAATTTTATTGGAACTGCCTAAAATCATTTTTGTCACGGAAGTTCTGTATGTTGTCTAGGTCATCATAGAGTTTGCTAGCATCATAGATACTGATGCTAGCATAGATATCTATGCTGCTAGGTCGATCAGGTCCGTGGTCATTAACGCGGGGTCTGTACTTTAGTCTTTTCGGGTCCCTTGGTCGGGTCCCTTGGTCGGGTCCATAAATTAGTTTGCATCATAGATACTACATACACACATGGATAAGAAACAGGAAGTGATATTGATGTGCCATGCTCTTGACGCCGGATATGACTCAT
>NW_003551031.1:0-2729 GCF_000090795.2 Amphimedon queenslandica | reverse complement strand
TATACATGTATATGTATTGCCTATTGACACTACAATTACAAGAATACAATCTACATATTTTGATATACTCACATTGAAATCAGCAAAGAAGTCCACCAGGTCATACTCTTTGGTATTAAAAGGTAGTCCACGTGCTTTGACGACGGCGCTTGAAACCTTCTTTCTTTTATTTCCTCCACCTCCTCCATAATAGGCGTGGCCACCTCCAGGGCGGCTACCACCACCTCCGGTATCCATTAAAGCATACGTCACGTCATTACCAGAAACCTAAGGATTGAGTGATTAGGTAAACATTTGTCAGTAGAAATAAATAGCTCACGTACTTGAAAAACTTCAATGTAGCGACGACCAATGTTTTGCCTATGCAGTTCGTTGGCAGCTCTGGTAGCAGCATCCACTGATGTCATTTGAACAAAACAATCACCAGTTGGACGACTCTATAAAAATAAATAAATAATAATACAAAGCATACAGAAATAAATACTGTAAAGTAAAGAATGATGATGTGCAGTTGCCATACAAAATTTCTGATTAAAATGTGAGATTGATTTATCTTTACCTGAGCATTCAACACCATGTGTATTCCCTGCTGCTCAATGCTTCTGTTCAAGTCACCAAAGAAACTGATGACGTCTTCAGGTGTTGCTTCCCAAGGGAGTCCTCTCAGTTTAACACAGTTCTTTTCTGATCCTCCTCTCTTTGATGCACCACCACCACTCCCTCCTCCTCCTCCCCTTCCTCCTCCTCCTCCTCCTCCAGACTCAGTATTGAGGTAAGCAAACCTGTCAAGTTGCTCTGGAGTCCCTGACTTATTCAGAACCTACAGAGTGAGGAGTAAATAAGATAATGGTAGCTCTAACTTTAAACATTATTTTTGATCGGAACCAGCTCAAAATTTCTACATTGTCACAAAATCTGTGACAAGCAAAACCCATTAGTTCCATTGTCACGAAATCCTTGACAAGCAAAAACCCATTAGTTCCATTGTCACGAAATCCGTGACAAGCAAAACCCATTAGTTCCATTGTCACAAAATCCGTGACAAGCTTACCACTAAGAATTCCTTGAGTGAGCTATGAAACACTTCAATGTATCTGCCCATTAAGTTGTTGCGGTGTTTCTTGAGAGCCTCCTCCACGTGAGCCTCAGATGAGAATACAGCAAAAGCATCGCCAGAAGCTTTACCATCAGGATAACGAACAATTAATATACCATCAGCTTCATTACTGACTGGAGCCTCTGGTTGAAAGAACTCCATCTAAAAAGAAAGAAAAATAGAAACAAGTAAACTAGAAAGTGAAGGAACAAACAAGGCATTAGGCTTACAATGTCAGATTCAGTAGCTCTATAAGGTAATCCTTGCATACGAACTGTGAATACCTTCTCACTGGATCCAGTGGTATCACCTGTAATATGAAGAGGTGATCAAAATAACAGCGAATCGTTAATATTACATGTACTTGTACTTACAGAATTGAAAGAAATTATCAGGGCTGGCTTCATAAACCTAATGCACATTATAAAGAACAAACATTAACATAGGATGTAAACATGCATTTTGAACCATACCTCAACGTATCTTTGGTGCAGGTAATGTCTGTCCCTTTGAAGGGCAAATTGTGCCTGATCCTCACCCTCAAGGACAACAATGGCTTCACCAGTTCTCCTTCCGACAGGATTAATACTAAAAACCACTCCACCACTGCAAGCAAGAAAAAAAGACAGGTATTAAAAATTGATAGTTATATTTATTGATTATTTACGGGATGATATTGAGTCCAGACAAAAATAAAGCAATATCATTATGATCAGCAGAGAAAGGAAGACCCCTCAGCCTCACAACACAACCATCACATACATTATCAGGACTGCATGAGAACAAAAGAGAAGAGATGAATCCACCAAATTAAAAAAAAAAACAAAACTGCCCACACTCACTTGACTTGATTGGTATGTGAATAGCTTTGCTGAACTGTCTCGGGCGATTCAAAAACATGACCTTATGATATGAGATAGATAGAGGTGAAGATATTGAATAGGTAAGGCTACCTTGTACTAGCATCTTCTGAGCTGCTTTAGCCATTATTGGAATCTCTTCAGCACCTGACACATCATTGGGACAATCGACTCCAAGACCTTAAATAAAATGATAATTTAACTTAAATGTTAAATATAACAGTGATAGAGTAGAGTAACCATAAAACTCAATAAAGGCTACATATGCTTACATTCACAAAGCTCCACGAGGTTGTGAGGTTGGAACTCGTTATTTGATCTCTTGGCTAGCTCTTTCTGTAGGTCAAAGAACTGAGAGAGAAAGGAGGGAAGAGGCTCCTGGAGTTTCCTATTTATCTCTGGCACTAGAATCTGACGTAACGCGGTTGACCCATTAGTAGCAAGACAGCAATTAGACTGCTCTGAAAATACAGCTTCAATCTTAAAGAAAGAGATAGAGGGGATACATGTACATTAAGTGTATTCATTTATGTAACATCATGTCAATTTGTACAACATAAATTGGTTTACTTTCTCAAGAGCAGTTGATAAAGGGATACCATCTTCACTGTTCTGTCCCTTACTCGTGTAACCAGACCCCGAACTATCGGGACACACAACCAACTGACCAACCTCACTAGCTAACTATAATGATATATAATGCATTTATAAGGACATATAATGTTTCTAATTAATGCCCAACCTGCATGTTGGCTATGTCTAGTACCTGCCAG
>NW_003551030.1:0-2729 GCF_000090795.2 Amphimedon queenslandica | reverse complement strand
GTTTGAGGCAGTTCCAACTTCAATTTTTCAAGTAAGGTCCCAAAGACCAGTAGTATATAGTTCCCTGATATTATAATAATTGATTGAAGGTGAAGGTTAATTAAGAGATAGTTTACAATATCCCAATAACTTGTATATATAAACAATGCCATTGTGCCAATAAATGATTATTATTAGTAGTACTATAAACACCATTGTCAAGGTATTATTGGCTCATTAATAAACTTATAAACAACACAACAATAAACAACAACAATAACAACCATTATTAATTAATGAGGTTCATTTATTAAGAAGAGATACTCATCTTATACAATGAAGAAGGTTCTAAACTATCATCTTTAAAAATGGCCATCCTTTGAGGTGAAAATTACCAATTTTTAGGTAATTAATAATTAATAATAATAATTACCTGAAGAAGTTCCGAAAGCAGATGGGTCCAATGATTGATCCACTAGCCTCACGTCTGATGAAATATTACGAACTCTTTCAATGTCACATGATATGATCTGACGTAACTTCTAAATAAGGAAATAACTATTAATAGATAAACCGTCATGTAAAAAATCACATAGCTAAACCACACCCCCTAATACAGTAACCCTTTATGACTGTGAATATATCATTATTTAAGTGTATTTGGTTGTGTGTTGGTTACTTTGTGTTTGAATGATTTGTCTCCTGGTATGTGTATCGTGTTATTATTTAATCGTCTCCTCCTCAATTCACAACGAACAATGATATGAATGATAATAATAATCTGTAATAAAGAGGAATGATGAGTGCATGCTTCATTTATCACTATTGATAAGGTCAGTTACCAGTAAAACTCCGTATATTGTTCCTATTACAATGTTATTGACGCTCCCTTTCAGTGTATCTAGTGTGTCCTCTTCACTTCTATCCATTTTTCTGAAGGACCTCCTCAATTTGTGAATTTGATAATTTCTGACAAAGGGGATGGGTTAACCACACCCACAAACAATTTTTTTTCCCGCGCTGCATCTTAATTTTGAATCATTCTTAGTGAAACTTTAAAAATTAATAATAATCAAAGGTTATTGATTGCTAAACTACCTTAAAAAGAGTATAAGAATGTTTTAAATCATTAAATACAGACTAGTAGGTATAGAAATGCCTATTAATACAAATGTATTGATGCATGCAACTAATAGTAAATAGCAATTATAACATATGTAGGCTAATAAAAATTATTTTTTTCAGTTATTGCCAATTTTCTTTGTTCTTCAAAGTAGCTATAATATCATTCCTGCCCAGTATTTCCAGTGCTTCTATCAGTGACTCAAGACTAGCTGCACCTCCTTCCAACCAATGACTAATCATATTGATCCTACACAGATTAGCAGAACCATGATCACATTCTATTTGATCTAAAACACGCTTTTCTATGCCTAGTAGGTCTCCAAGTGTTTTCCACTCTTTAACAATGTTTTGTAGTGAACGCAGTATAAAATTCTTATGTTTCCTAATATCTATACAGTGATATGATGTGAAATACAGTAAACACTCCGTATACAGTATTACTGTATATGTATTACTCTTACCATGAGTTGTGGCATCTTTTTGTACCTCTTTTTTTATTAGTTTAGCTATCTGCTCTTCCTTGTCAGATATTTGAACTTTAAGTTTCTCAACCTCTTCTATACATAAAATGAAATGTCATGCACTGGTGGTGGTACCAATAAATAAATATTACCTTCGTCCGCTCTAACTCTTTTAGTTGGTGGAACTGCAACAAGTGAGGGAACAACTACATAATTAAAACCAAACTGATAATTGAGGCAAAGCCATACAACAATGAATTTGCTCTAACAGTGTAGAGCCTAATTTGTGTCTACATGAATATGTTTTAAAGAGATAAGCATCTACTATGAGGTGTTAGTTTATTCCTTTTAGATTTTATATACATAAAAGATTTCTTCATAAAAGCCGCACTATGTTAATTCTTTGTCAATGATTATGTAAAACTTACTGTCAACTTTAGCACACTGCATTGAATCAGGTCCATCAGTTTCATCAACAACTGAGACATTTGGGTCTGCCGAAAAAAATTAGAAAATGATTAATGTATAATTTAGGAAAGCATGCAAATATAACTTACAGTCTCTTTGGGTAAAGAACCATGAAAAATAATCATCGTACTTCTCATCTGATAGTTCTAGACTGCTATGTAATACACAATCAATAGAGCTATTATCCCTCTCTTTCACATCCACAGTAGCTACATGTTCTCCTTCTTTTTTGCACGGACAGTAAAACACTAGTGATGGTTTTTCGCTAAGCTTTAGAACTTCCATAACACTATCAATAGCATTAACTAGTTCAGTTTTTGCTTTCAGTCGATGCTGTGCTTCATCACAATAAATCTCAATGCAATTTAGCCTTTCCACTAGTGCAATTTTTAAATAACGACCTTTTAATATTTGTCGCTGCAAAGTACAAAAATTAGAAAAACTTCCTTCTTCAATAAAAATTTTCCAAAAAACTGATAGTAGATGAACAATGACAGCACAGAAGAAACCCATAGGAACAGCACTATTGAAATGAAAAAGAAGAGGTGAAGTATTTAGTTTGATGGTGTCTGGATCTTTCAGGGGAAGAAGTGCTGGCATGACATATTTTTCTTCTCCTGGTACTTCAGCAGCTATTTTAAGATGCTGGAAAAGTGATATAACTTTGCTAAAACAAATGTCATCATCATCATTATA
>NW_003551029.1:0-2730 GCF_000090795.2 Amphimedon queenslandica | reverse complement strand
CATGAGAGCCGCAATTTTCGTTCATATTTGTACTCATATGAACTGTGTTAAGTATCTGGTTGCCTATTTTGACATTATAGACGAAGGTTATTGTGAGGATATAGACTTTGATCCCAATTATTTTCTACCTGGATAAAGATATCATGATTTATTACAATTTTAATAATAAATTTTAATTAATTTAATTATACTTAACAATAAAAAAATTGTAACTTCAGTATTCTTTGGAGTGCAATCATGAAATTTTGGTATGTGGTACTTAAAAGGTATCTTTACAAGGTAATTGTTGTCTTACAAGTATTCCTTGTGAGGGAAAGTTTTTCTAATGAATAGAATTATTGTGTTCAAAATTAGCTGTAAGTTCCCCATAAAACAGCGTAGCTTTGCTGTTTTCATAAATGATGTGCTCTATTGATCAAGCACTTTATCTCTCATTGTGGCAAGTCCATTGCTGTGATAGTTCTCTGATTCTATCCAAGTTTCCATGTATCTATGTACGCTACCACCCACGCAGTTGCTCAATGAACGAGAAATAGGTTTATACACAATTTATATGGACTTCCGGTTGCTTGGCTGCCCGACTGTATTATTTGTTTAATTGACCTACAACACAAATGTAATTTTAAAAGAAATATAAAATAATATCATTATTAAACAGAACTCAGTGTATATTATTATTAAAAAAGACAACAATGACTATATAAATGAAGAAATTTAACTTTAACAATAACAATAATAATAATAATAAACAGAGTTAATAATAGTTGTAGCACTACAATTAAATATTGTTTTAAATTTGACTTACAGCTGCTCATTGCTGGTATCATTAATTTCTGTTGTATATAATACCACATCCAATACTGGGTTAAAATAGGTCTGAACCATAGAGTCATCAAATTGAAATGTGTCTTCCTCAGTGTAGATGTCAGTACTCCTATCAAAAACATTTTTTGCATGATCAAACAATTGAATAAAAAAACCAATATATCCAGAATTAACTACTTACGTTGTAGACCTACTGCAAGAAATAAGATGATCTTTCAGTTCAGCAACAAGCACCATTTCGTCACAGTTTAAACACTTCTCCTTTGGTACATCTAGGAATTCCTATTTAATATTAAAATTACACATTATAATCAATTTAATACTACCAGTATACTTACATCTTCTACAGTTGGACTTTCTTCTATGGATAGGTTCCTTTGCAGTGGCCTCACATATACTTCGGCGTTATGCACTACTGCTTTCAAGTAGGCTGCGTTATAGCCTTCCCTTGGGCATTCAATAACATCAAGACACCTTCCTCGACCTTCTGATACCCTTAGTAGCTCAAATCCCCCAGATTGGGCCAATTTTGGAAAAGTAAATAAAACTGAGCTCTTGGATTACATCTGCATTTGCATACATTGAGATCTTTTTTTCTCCAAGCCCAGCCAATTGTAGCTTAGCTCTTTCATTACTATCAGGGATGATATCTTGCTGTTTGTTAGCTAAGCACACAAATGTGTGAGTCCAAGTTGCAACTTTCCTTCGCTTTGGATGCCGACTCTTTCCAAAGTCTTCCTTGGACTTCCTTTTCTTGCCGCAAGCCTGGGAACTGCTGCTAGTACTAGAGCCTGGGTTCCACGAGAAATTACTAGGAACTGGTGTCGTTCTCTCAGATCTGACAGAATGAATTTTAGTAGCAAATACTTGTGGTGCTGACGGTTGTACTACAAACGCTGTGGTTGCTGCTGGTTTACTAATCTGCCTGCCTAGAGCCGGTTATATAAACAAAGGTTGGTCATAGGTTAAATCTTATAATAACAGACTGAGGCTCTACCTTCTAAGCGGTTTACAGTATCCTGGAGAAGTGTGGTTAGGTTACTCAGCACGGCCTCTGTGCTATCAGCTCCGCTGGCACTGTCTCTTTCCGCCATTTTACACCTCAATATTATGCTCCACGTGGCATGTCATTAGTCTCGCTAGCCAGACTCTAATTTATCGAATTTTTCTTCTCATATTCGGTAAATTAAAGTCTGGCTAGCGAGACTAGCATGTCATGTGCTATTATTGCCTATTAATTAATCTAATCTTAGTAATCTATTCTAATTTATTCATCGATATTATTATTTATTATTATTATTATTATTAAACAATTTTACAGGATATAGAATAAAGGAGCAACGCATAAAGTATAGATACTTAGAGTAAGTAGTCCTGGGGAATGTTGGGAACAAGGTCCTAACACCCAGAAAGAAAAGAAATAAATAAATAAAATATAATATATAATTTAAGAAAAAGTTGATTTAATTGTACGTTTAGAGCAGGTGTTACACGGACATATGTAGTGAAATGAATTGGGATCATCTGGATCAAAATATAGGTATCCTATTCCTCTGCTCGCTGATGATAACAATGCCACATTTAAAAAAACTGTATCCTAATTTTGGCACTAATCACCTCCCATATTAAGCTTCCCCCCTTCCATTAACAAATGCACTTTGAAATAGAGGTGGTGATACCAGAAAATTTGAATCATGACGTCAAAGCAGGTGTGGTCACTACTCTACTTGATGCCAGGATTTGGTATAGAGTACTTGGCAATGGATATGAGTACAGTATCATGTATCATATCGCCTACCTCTACTTTGTAAGTTGTATGGCAGATACAAGGCAAAAGTTAGGCACCCTTTGAAGGGGCAGGGCGAGACTATAGCATAAGCTAAAGACGATTTTGTGCTAGGATAA
>NW_003551028.1:0-2730 GCF_000090795.2 Amphimedon queenslandica | reverse complement strand
TGATGTAGATATAGAGAACAAGTAGTTCAGATTAGGATCTAATCCTCCTATTAGACCTTCAGTAGTATCACCTGGGAATACTCTCATTCCTGTCTCTACTTGTCTCTTCTTTCTTGAGGAGCTACTGGTTGACTCATAATAGACAGTATAATAACTAGCTCTACGAACTAAACTCCACTCAGCCCTCACTGCTGTAGAATTGAGCTTTGTTATAAAAAAAGTTTCAATGAGAGCTAAAATAGGTAATACCAAATACGATGATACATTAATTTACTATTCCTTATGTAATTCCTTATGTTATTTTAATTGCTTACGTATTTGAGCAGTACTATATTCTCTATCAGTCCATTCTCCTGGTCCAATACTAGTATATGCTCTCACTCCAATAGTATAACTAGTATTAGGTATCAATCCTACTATTCTGTAATAAGTGTTAGTAGTGTTAGTTATATTGTATGGACCAGTACTGGTGGACTCTCTATATCTTATCTCATATACTGTAATGATACCATTAGGTATTGTAGGAGGATTCCACACAATATTTATTGCATCTGGGTCCCTTGCATATCTTAGATTAGATATCACACCAGGAACTGTGTTAAGATCATGTTAAACTGATCAATATCTCATTGACTTACGTGATTCAGCAGTTAATTGTATTTCTTGTCTAGCTGGTCCATTCATATTATAATTATAAGGTATTATACTCACACTATGGTTAGTATATGGTATTAATCCTGTGAGATTATACATTCTGTTGTCTCCTCCAGTGATATTAACAGTATAACTAGTGTTTGAAGTGATGTTAGTGTATGTGAGGTAGTATCCAGTGATTGGTCCATTCCTTCCATTGCAAGGTACTTCATCCCATGAGACAGTCATTGACACTGACTCTACTGATGTGAATATAATCTCATCCACTGGTGCAGTGGGGGCTAGATTAGTAATGAAATTGACAAATAACTATCATGAGCAATTATTATCTTACTAGTTGCAAAAGTTTTAGCTGAATAATCTGTAGTCAATGGAGTTATAATGTCATATACTCCAATAAGATGAAAGGTACATTGACTGTAAGGAGGTATACCAGTTGAAGTATGTGGTGATGAAACTGATGTTTCACTATTACCAGCTGTTGATGATTCACATACTCTCCTACAATCTCTAACAATATTATAACTAATTGGTACTACAGCAGTTGGTGGACTCCATGTTAATGTAATGGAAATACTTGAGATTAATATAGCCATAAAGTCACTAACCACTGGATCACCTAAAGCAAACAATTACTGATATATATTTATTGATTTATATATACTTACTAATTGTTAACATAACTGAAGCATTACCACTAGGTAGAGAAGCTGATCCATAAGATACTACATAGAAAGTGTATGTAATCCCTCGAAACAATCCTGATGTTATATTGATTGTTGTTGAAGCAGTAGTGCCTACACTAACAGGAGTTAAAGTTAAGAATTTACTGTAGACCTCATAACCAGTAGCTCCTGATACAGTTGACCAGGAGAGTGCTACATGAGCTAAACCAGTACTTAATCTTGTAGCAGTTAAACCAGTTGGAGTATCAGATACTGAAAATAATTATAATAATTATTATTGATAATAACCACAAACCTGACATATTCAATGATGAAGTACTAGTAACTGCAGTAACACCACTAATAGTACCAGCAGTTACTCTGGTATTAGATACAGTACACTGATAGTTACCAGCTTCAGCTAAGTTTGTTACTGTCACTCTTGTAACAGATCCTGATCCATTCACTATCACGCGAGACAGTTCAGTAGATATTCCAGTCCCATTCGTTGAACAACTGACAGTAGTAGGAGGACCATCAGAGATATTGAAACTGAGACTGAAGACTGGAGGAGTAGCTAATCTACTAGTGGAGAGGAGAGAGAACTGCATAGTAGGATCAGCATCAGGACCATCTGTAAAAGAATTACATTAATTATAGTCTACATTCATCACATACCATTGTTATTGTATCCAGTATCAGTATATACTCCAACCACTAGTGTTTGATTCACTCCATTCTCATCAGGAATGATACACTTGTATAAACCTTCATATCCAAAAAGAACACCTCTTCTAGCTAGTGCAATCTGACCACTGAACCTCTTACTGAACAATGGACTAGGAACTAATAAATCATCAAAGGCTCCATCAAATAAAGGTACTTCAGTTCTATTAGGATAATACCATACTCCAATATTAGTAAGATTGTTAGCACTCTGACACCACAAAGCATCATTAATATCATTAACATCATTATTCTGATCAACATTATAAAACTGGCTAGCATATATCATAGAGTAATCAGGTATTATCTTGTCCTGATAAGGTAGATACAGTTGAACACCTGAATATGAGCATAGATCTACAAATTACCAAATTAATTTTCTTACCATTACTGGGTAGGATGGAAGGTGCTTGTCCAGATACAGCCATCAGTTGAACCAGCAGGAGCAATAAAAAACAAGACCTGCTTGAGAATGCCATTTTTCTTTTCAATGTAGATTCTATTGTTGAGCTAACAGAATCATGTGACCTTGTATTATCAGTTGTTGGCACAAAAGTGTATTTTACTATCTTAATTTAATAAAAGTAATGAATATTGTTATGAAGCCACGCCCAGTCAATGAGCTACGCCCTCTTTAAGATTTGCCAAAGATGCTGCTTGGCATGAAGATGTTCTTATGTTGTGT